>NC_081560.1:147859478-148127991 GCF_022355385.1 Mustela nigripes | reverse complement strand
TAAGGAAGATGAGGTCCACATACACTATGGAGTATTATGCCTCCATCAGAAAGGATGAATACCCAACTTTTGTAGCAACATGGATGGGACTGGAGGAGATGATGCTGAGTGAAATAAGTCAAGCAGAGAGAGTCAATTATCATATGGTTTCACTTACTTATGGAGCATAAGGAATAACATGG
This sequence comes from Mustela nigripes, assembly GCF_022355385.1. NCBI lineage: Eukaryota > Metazoa > Chordata > Mammalia > Carnivora > Mustelidae > Mustela > Mustela nigripes. Next base: position 148,127,809 of record NC_081560.1, on the reverse strand, counting down.
AGGACATTAGAAAAAGGAAAGGAAAAGTGAATTGGGGGAAACTGGAGGGGGAGATGAAGCATGAGGGACTGTGGACTCTGAGAAACAAACTGAGGATTTGGAAGGGAGGGGGGTGGGAGGGAATGGGTGAGCCTAGTGGTGCATATTACGGAGGGCACGTATTGCATGGAGCACTGGGTGTGGTGCATAAACAATGAATCTTGGAACACTGAAAAAATAAAATTTTTAAAAAAAGAATGGTATGTGCATGGTACTGTGTTAAACAGTTTATAAGAACTATCATATCTTAACCTCATGATAACATATTAGAAGTATATTTATTCTCTTTTCAAAGAGGTTTGTAGACATCACATAATTTGTCCAATTTCATATGAATATTAACAGGACCAAGGCCACTAAACTCAGGTCAGTGCACTCAGTATGGAATATAGTGGCAGTAGTAGTGGTAGGAGCAGGAGGAACAGCAGTAGCAAAGTGTGGCAATGTTCTAAGGATTTGACATACATTAACCTATTTAATCTCTACAACTACTTTAAGAAGTAAATACGATCTCTATTCACAAGCAAGGAAACTAAACTAAACAGAGAAGGGTTAAGGAAACTAAACAGAGAAAGGTTAAGTAGCTTTCCCAAGGTAAAACAGCTAGTAGTAATGGGGCTAGGATTCAAATTTAACCATTTTATTATACACCCCCCCATTCTTTTCTTAAGCTAACACTCAATATACCTGTGTTTTCCAAACTAATTTATTAGTTTATGACAAGAAAGTTTTGTTGTAAATGAAAAGACTAAAATAAAATGGACCTCCTCCCCATTTCTTTCCCAGTACCTTCAGTAGTGCTGGATGAGGTGGCTGAGATCCTGGAGTTGGCAAACTGCGGGAAAAGCATTAAGTAATGGATGTGTTTAGTTCTGTAATGGGTGGGGAAGGAAAGAAATTTAACAGTGGAGAAGTATTCAAGAACTTATTCATGAAGCACAAATGAGAAAATTTCTCTCTTCTTTTATAAGTTTCATAGGATAGATAAATGTTTAAGGGTTATTCAAAGTAACTGTAAGGTAACTGTAAAGAAACAAAAAATAACTTTTTTTTAAAGAAATCAACACTTCAGGGAAACTTCTAGAAGAATATGAGTAAAAGGTTGGGGAGTTGAGAACAGAAAGCTGAAGATGCTCACTTTAATAAGAAAAGAAAAAAATAGCCACTGAACACAAGTATGCAAAATTAAAGAAAGGAAAAAAAAAAAGAACCAGTTATCAGGGCCTTTAAATAACTGAAAAACAAATAAACAATATACAAATTGCCATCTTTTCAAGAATAACATAGTAGGAAAGAAATTCATGTTTTTAAAGATTTTATTTATTTATTTGACAGAGAGAAAGAGATCACAAGTAGGCAGAGACGCAGACAGAGAGAGAGGGGGAAGCAGGCTCCCTGCCAAGCAGGGAGCCCGATGTAGACCTCAATCCCAGGACCCTGAGATCATGGCCCGAGCTGAAGGCAGAAGCTTAACCCACTGAGCCACCCAGGCGCACCAAGAAATTCATTTTTTAATAGTGAATTGTAACATGGGTAGGACCGGTATCTTAAAACAATACTTTGGGGTGCCTCAGTGCTGCATCAGTTAGAAAAATAGTAAGTTTTTTTTAAGTTTGTTTTTTTTTTAATAATCTCTACACCCAACATGGGGCTTGAACTCACAGCTCTGAGATCAAGAGTCATATGCTCTTCCAAATAGCCAGCCAGGCACCCCTGGCTGGTACCTGGGTGTATCTTAAATATATGTATCTTAAAATAACTCTTTATGCAAACATAACTGAAGCTAAGAAAATGAAATATTAAATACAAATCAGAAGAATACTACAAACAAAAAACGAATTAAAGTCTCTAAAATTAGAGATGGCTAGGAAATCAGCAGAGGAAAATGCAAAGCAATGCTCTAAATAGGAAGATGACCCAAAAGAATACAAAAACACTAAATCAAAAGGATATATGCACCCCTATATTTATTGCAGCAATTTTTACAACAGCCAAATTATGGAAGCAAACCAAGTGTCATCAATAGATGAATGGATAAAGAAGATATGGTGTGTGTACACAGCATACCACACATGCGTGCATACAAGAATATTATTCAACCATAAAAAAGAATAAAATCTTGCCATTTGCCATAACTTGGAAGGAGTTAGAGTACAGTACTAAGCAAAAGAAGCCAGTCAGAGAAAGACAAATACCATATGACTTCACTCATATGTGGAATTTAAGAAAATAAATGAAAAAAGGAAAAAAAGAGAGAGAGAAATGAAAAACATTTTTAATTACAGAGAACAAGCATAGTTTCTAGAAGGGAGATGGGAGGAGGAGGAATGGGTGAAATAGGTGATTAAGAGCACACTCATCTTGGGACGCCTGGGTGGCTCAGTTGGTTAAGCAGCTGCCTTCAGCTCAGGTCATCATCCCAGCGTCATGGGATCGAGTCCCACATCAGGCTCCTTGTTCCGCAGGGAGCCTGCTTCTCCCTCTGACTCTGCCTGCCACTCTGTCTGCCTGTGCTTGCTCTCACTCGCTCTCTGACAAATAAATAAATAAAATCTTAAAAAAAAAAAAAAAAAAAAAAGAGCACACTCATCTTGATGAGCGCTCAGTAATACAAAGAATTGTTGAATCATTATATCGTACACCTGAAACAAATTTAACACTATATGTTAACTACACTGGTATTAAAAATAATAATAAATAGGGTGCCTGGGTGTCTCAGTGAGTTAAAGCCTCTGCCTTCGGCTCAGGTCATGATCCCAGGGACCTGGGATCGAACCTCACATCTCTGCTCAGCAGGGAGCCTGCTTTCCCCCCTCTCTCTCTGCCTGCTTCTCTGCCTACTTGTGATCTCTGTCTGTCAAATAAATAAATAAAATCTTTAAAAAATAATAATAATAAATAAACAGAAAGATGACAAAAGAGCACTAGAAGCAGAGGTGGCTGATCCAAATGATGCAAAGAGAAGTTTTGAAAAGTAATTTGAGGAGTGCCTGGGTGGCTCAGTGGGCTAAACCTCTGCTTTCAGCTCAGGTCATGATCTCAGGGTCTTGGGATCCAGCCCAGCATTGGGCTCTCTGCTCAGCAGGGAGCCTGCTCCCCCGCCCCTCTGCCTGCTGCTCTGCCTACTTGTGATCTCTCTCTCCCTGTCAAATAAATAAAATCTTAAAAAAGAAAAGCAGTTTGAGAAAAATCTTACGCAAAAGGAAAGATACTGAACTGGAAACTAGTCAGCTCCATTATTTTCAAAGAGGGAAATAAGGAAAATAGAAGCTATAAAATAACTGCAAAATTTTCAATGAGACAGGACAGATGAAGAAGACTTGATATTTTTGTAAAGAGGAAACAGGTGAAGTTCAGAGAACTCTAAAACTTCTCATTAAAGAAGAAACAGATGGCAAAAAGATGCTAAGAGTATACACATACATTTAAGTATTCATTGTATGAAAGAGAAAAACATCAAGGAGAAACTCTGATTGATGTAACTGAGAAATCAAAATCAAAACTGTCTGAAGGTAAAAAATAATTATCTTATTTGGGGTGAATTACAAAATAATACCGGAATGAGCCACCGTGAGGAAAAACACCAGCAAAGGAAAACAGAAGTTCTGGATTGCCTCAAAATTTTTTGATCTGAATTCCATAATCAGGCTGTAAATAAAAGATTAAAGTATATTAAGGATTGTAAAGTGGTGACAGTTTGATGTGGAGTGATTTCATTTGTGTGTGGTACTGGTCTCTGAGAAAAGCAGATTATCAGCACACAAACTGGGCTCAATCCCAGGACCTGGAGATCATGACCTAAACTGAAGGTACACACACTTAACCAAGTGAGCCACCTAGGTGCCCCTGGTACTAGTCTTACTCTCAGATTAAAAAACCAAGGCATATCACATTCAGTGGATTCAGAGTAAGAAACTTGCCTGCAATGTTTTTAAAACCTGAAACAGTAAAATAAATTATTTTATGTAAAAATTTTTGCTTTTTTAAGTGTCTCATATAAGGAAAACCAATACAGAACCTAAAATGTTTTATAGCTTCAGCAGTTTCTATAATGTTTAGATGGATTTTCAACATTAATCTTGCCACATTTCAGTCATTTTATGTTTTCGAAATTAGATTTATTGTAGTAGTAACCTAAAGTGGACTTTTCCTATTTAGTAATAAATCAATATCCTTGCTACACATATAACAAGAGTAGAACAGAATTAAAAATATCACAAGGCATGATGGATACATACCATTTTATTACACGTGCAGCGTGTAATATGTTCTGAACATTGTAGAATTAAAATACACAAGGATAAAGCATTTTTATATAATGTCTAAGAAATTTTTTTCTGCATAGGTATTCCTTAAAATGTAAAGACCTTATCAACAAACTTTTGCATATACAGAAATCTTCATTGGCTACCACTTATCCAGAGGACTGCTCCCTTCCTTCTTCTCTTTCCACAGTGACTGTCCCATAACCAGCTGATCTAAGAAGACACTGCCACCTTATGGCCAGTACAAAGAAATGTCTGTCTTTAGACCTTCCTCATTCTACTTTCAAGATTGAGTGTCTTTTGCCTTAAAAGGATTGTGAAGACAAGTCACCATTTTGTCTGTCTCTACGTAGTCTCATGAGTAATCCTACCCCATACAATTTCCTATTTTAGCACTATCTACAGAACTTCCTGTGATAATGGAAATGTTCTATATCTGCCTTATCCAATACTGTAGACACTAGCCATATGAGGCTATCAAGCACTTAAGAATGTGGCTTGGGTAACTAAGGAACTGAATTTTTACTTTTATTTAATTTTAACTCATTTAAATTTAAATAGCACTATGTACACAACTAGTAGCTACTATAATGGAAAGCAAAATCTTATACACAAACATAAAAACAAAGTATTTTTCCTACTCTCCTTCTGTCTTTTCAAATTCTTGCCTAGTTATTATTTCAGAGGAAAAAACCTTTTATTTATTTTCATTCCAGTTATGAACCACAAAATGTGCCTGTGAGAGATAAAGCTTGAAAAGTAGATAAACCACACCTGTCAGAATGGCTAAAATCAACAACACAAGTAACAGGTGTTGATGAGGATATGGAGAAAAAGGAATACCCATGTACTGTAGGTAGGAATGCAAACTGGGGCAGTCATTGTGGAAAACAGTATGGAGGTTTCTCAAAAAGTTTAAAATAGGGTGCCTGGGTGGCTCAGTGGGTTAAGGCCTCTGCCTTCGGCTCAGGTCATGATCCCAGGGTCCTGGGATCGAGCCCCGCATCGGGCTCTCTGCTCAGCGGGGAGCCTGCTTTCTCCTCTCTCTCTGCCTGCCTCTCTGCCTACTTGTGATCTAAGTCTGTCAAATAAATAAATAAATAAATCTTAAAAAAAAAAAAAAAGTTTAAAATAGAACTACCTTATAATCCAACAATCACACTATAGGGTATTTACCCAAAGAATACAAGAACACTAATTCAAAGGGATACATGCACCCCTATGTTTATAGCAGCATTATTTATTATAGCCAAGATATGAAAGCAGCCCGTGTCCAATAACAGATGAATGGATAAAGATGTAACATATACAGGAGTCTGTGTGGCTAGGTAGGTTGAATGTCCAATTCTTGGTTTCAGCGCAGGTCAAGGTCTCAGGGTCCTGGGATCGAGCCCCATGTCAGGCTCTCTGCTAAGCATGGAGTCTGCTTGTCCCTCTCCCTCCCCCCACTTGCACTCACTCTCTCTAAAATAAATTAATAAAAATCTTAAAAAATAAAAAAAAGATGTAACAATATATACAATGGAGTATTATTCAGCCTTAAAAAATGAAATCCTGTCATTTGCACTAACATGGATGTACAGAATATAATGCTTTTTTTTTTTTTTAAGGATTTTATTTATTTATTTGACAGATAGAGATCACAAGTAGACAGAGAAAGGAGGAAGCAGGCTTCCTGCCAAGGAAGAGATCCCGATATGGGACTTGATCCCAGTACCCTGAGATCATGACCTGAGCCGAAAACAGAGGCTTTAACCCACTGAGCCACCCAGGCGCCCCCAGAGTATAATGTTAAGTGAAATAACTCAATCGAAGAAAGACAAATAGCATATTATTTCCAGTCATATACAGAATTTAAAAAACAAATAAGCAAAGGGGAAAAAAAAACAAGACAGAGAGACAAGAGAGAAAAATCAAGAAACAGACTCTAAATTACAGAAAACAAACTGAGTGGGGGGATGGGTTAAATAGGTGATGGGGATTAAGGAGGGCACTATTCCTGATGTATGGCATTGCTGAATCACACATTGTACACCTGAAACTAATATCACACTGTATGTTAACTGGAATTAAAACAAAAACTTAAAATAATGAATAAATAAATAAAACTGTTTTGTCCAGCATACTTATTTATTATTAGAAGGAAGGATAGCTGTAATGTCCTAGCTCATCAGAACCAGAAATGGAGTCTCCTCTTATACCTTTTAGGAAACTGAAAACTTTCCACACACAACTTATTACTCTCACCATATGAAAAATATAAAATGGACACACAAAAAATAGATAAAACAGATAAAAACAACTTCTTAACAAGAAAAATATTTTGAAGTGGAATTAGATATCATAAATAAAAGTGCTATTAACCTCTATACCTTTGAAAATGCAACTCTACAGTGTACTTTAATATCAGAATTTTAGAACTAGTTAATTACAGCTCATACAGGAAATTGAATCCAGAAAAGTTAAGAGAATTGACATTCAGAGTTGTGACTCTGTGACCACAGACCCTGCCTTTCTGACACAGGATGGGCCCATCAATTCTTTCAGAATTCACTCAAGAACCACTTAACAACAAATTACTAGATACAAAAAACAGTAAGAAACCCTGCTCCTATTCTTTCCAAGTGTCTACCTATCTCCTTAATGCTCCTCTAATAAAACTTGATTTCCTTCACATATCAATTAAAAGAATAATTTCAATTTTATTTTCTACATTTAATTACTATTAACCAATGGTATCATTTTCAATTATTTTTGGTTGACAAATATAAAATAATGCCTTTTTTTTTTAAGATTATTTATTTATTTATTTGACAGAGAGAGATCACAAGTAGGCAGAGAGGCAGGCAGAGAGAGAGGAAGGGAAGCAGGCCCCCTGCTGAGCAGAGAGCCTAATGTGGGACTCAATCCCAGGACCCTGAGAACATAACCCGAGCCGAAGGCAGCAGCTCAAACCACTGAGCCACCCAGGCGCCCCTAAAATAATGCCTTTATGAGAAAAAAGCTTTCCAAGTTTGGACATCATTAAATAATTCAATTCTAAAGACATTTTTCTGCAAAAACAAGGTATGGGTTTATTTTTAAGTTTGCCCTTAAATATGCTAGTTTTAGCATATTAAGTAAGCGTTTTCTCAGAAATAACTCTCTAAACTCTAGTTATAATTACTACTTAATTATTAGCTTTGATTAAAAATAATATTAAAATATTAACCTATTTCAGGACAATAGGAATTACAGTAATGGTACAGAATACTCAAATAATATACTAACAACCTTCAACAAAGGTTGTACCTTCAACAAATAATTCAGACAGCAAAAAAAAATGCCACAAACATTTCCTTGATCATTCATGTATCTCAGGTCTCTAACCCAATTTGATACATTACCATGAAAAATTCAAATGTTTTTTAATCTGAAGGAAACAAATTTTGCTCCTCAGTTTAGCAATTTTAGCTGATGAGTTCAAAGGGGTTAAGTGTGATAAAGGCACAAAACAAGCAATCTTAGACTACACTAAAAGGAACACAATATCTAAATCAGAAGAGTTAATGCAGACTATGGAAGGCTCACTTTACCTCCAGCTGGAAGGACAGTAATAGTTCTTAGCATCACATTTTCCCCTTATTAAACTAACAATAAACTAGTCAGTTGGCTACAATAAGTAGATACAAATTAACATTTTACTTTTTAATTTAAAGTACTTCCCACATTACATGTTACATTTATTATTTCAATAGCTATCATATATTACATTGAGATAATGTGCTTAAATCTTTTAACCACAAATTACTAGACCAAAGATTAAGAACATCTTTATTCTTCAATATACCACTTTTGGAGTCACCCTGACAAAATGGATATATACAGAAGAGATAAGGGTAAAGAACCATGTTAAATAATGTAAATAATTTACAAATGTTTTAGCCTAACCAACAGAATATATGATTGCTACTATCAAATAGTTTAACATATCAGAGAGGGACAGAACTAGATGGATAAAAATAACAGAAAGGCAGTTTTCAGCTCAAAGTAAAGAAAACCTTTTAAACTATCAGAATTACTCAACAAGGCAATACACTACCACATAAAACACTAAGTTGTGGGTTGCCTGGGTGGCTCAGTTGGTTAAGCGACTGCCTTCAGCTCAGGTCATGATCCGGAGTCCCTGGAGTGAGTCCCGCATCGGGCTCCCTACTCAGCAGGAAGTCTGCTTATTCCTCTGACCCTCCCCCTTCTCATGCTCTCTCTCTTTCTCTCTCTCTCTCTCTCAAATAAATAAATAAATAAAATCATTTTAAAGACAACAACAACACTAAGTTGTGCATCTGAAAACATTCGAAAACAAGCTGAATAATCACTTGCCAGAGAAAGTGCAGACTCTTACACTGGATGGGCAGTAGGACCAGATAACGTCTCATGTTTCCTTTCACTAAGCATATTCAAATATTTAATCTCCTGCCATGATTCCAGCAATGTGCTAGGTGCTAAGTATACAAAAGATGACAAAAGAGACATGGCTTCTATGGTTTTTGCAGTTACAGTCTAATGTAGGAGGCAGAGAAAAAGAGAAAGAAAAAAAAATGGGCAAAAGAGTAGATACAAATCGTAAGTTCTGTTGAAGGAAAACAACAAAATGCTATAGGAGAAAAACAGAAGATGGACATCAAGGAAGGCATCTCAGGGGAAAAAGACTGAAGTTACAACCTAAAGAAAGACAAGCTAGCTAGACTCTAGTGCTCTGGCCCAGTGGAAAGCCACTGAAGGTTATGAGGAGAGTGACATGATCTGATTTTCATTTCTAAAAAATCATTCTGGTTGCTTTGTGACAAGTGAATTGGAAGGAAGAAAACAAGGAAGCAGGGAAATTAGTGAAGAAGGTTGGTAGGAAGGAGCCCCGATGAGAAATGGTGATGGACTGGGCACGCTGAAGTTGGAGGGAAAAGAGTAGAGTTGAAGATGCAGGCAGAGGTAAACAGGAGCTATAGCATTTGGTGATAGATTAAATGCAAGGAATGAGGAAAAAAGCAAAGAGAAATCAAGGATGACTCTCAGATTTCTGGCCTGAACAACTAATCAAATAGTGCTGCCATTTTCTGAAATGGAAAGAATGGGAGAAAGACAGATTTGGAATAAAAGGGGAAGCCAACTTAAAGTTTCTATGATTTTCTTTGGACTTCCTATCAAAAAATCTCATTCTTCATTTTCTGCTCTTTAAAAGCCAGCCTGTGGGGACGCCTGGGTGGCTCAGTTGGTTAAGCAGCTGCCTTCGGCTCGGGTCATGATCCCAGCGTCCTTGATGGAGTCCCACATCGGGCTCCTTGCTCAACAGGGAGCCTGCTTCTCCCTCTCCCTCTGCCTGCCATTCTGTCTGCCTGTGCTCACTCTCTCCCCATCTCTCTCTCTCTGATAAATAAATAAAAATCTTTAAAAAAAAAAAATTTAAAAGCCAGTCTGTGTAAGGGGAGAAATGCTATAAAGGAGACCCCATCAGTGAAGATTTAAAAAAAAAAAAAATTGGAATACAAATGGTAGATTATTGTTTCAGTGTTAAATTAATAAGTCCATAACTGCATAGAGGTTAATTTTTTTAATCCCTATTCTTGGGAAATACATGTAGATGTATTTAGGGGTAAACTGTCATAATATACGCAACTTACTCTCAAATGCTTTGGGGGTGTGCATGCATTTATGTACAAAATACCATATATATGTATACAGACATATATGCACATCCATATGTACATATATGTATATGGAAGAGAGGAAATGATAAACAGCATAACATTTTGACAATCAATGAATTTGTATTAAGACTATTTGAAGGGCGCCTAGGTGGCTCAGTGGGTTAAAGCCTCTGCTTTCGGCTCAGGTCAGGATCCCAGGGTCCTGGGATCAAGCCCCACATCGGGCTCTCTGCTCAGCGGGGAGCCTGCTTCCTCCTCTCTGTGTTTCCGCCTGCCTCTCTGCCTACTTGTGATCTCTGTCAAATAAATAAATAAAATCTTTAAAAAAAAAGACTATTTGAATATTCTTTCTACTATTTTCATTCTTGTAATTTTCCTCTTGGTATGAAATTATTTCCAAATTTAAAAAAATATTAAGTTGGTACTATACTTATCTTATTCATGCTAACTAATTCTAATTCTTTTCAACCTATCTCATATGTATTTCCCCTCAACCAGTCATCCTGTCTTTTCCATTATCAAGAGTAGTGTCTCCATCAGGGAGACAAGAAGCATACATAATAGTCCCACAAAGAGAGCATAACAAGAAGGGAGAGCTGTAACAGGTTTCTTGCAATTTACAACTTCCCATGACATATCTGTACCTCTGCTCTCTGGAATGTACTAAGTCCTATGGCCTGATCTTTACCAGACTGCTAGATAACAGTTCTTAGGTTCTATATTTTTGCTTCTCATGTAATAGATAGCAATAAAGCTCACTAGAGAATCAGCATGCCTGGATTAAGTGCTTCTCCTGAGGGGCTCCCATATATCTCTGGGTATAGCAATTGTCACCTTATTTTATTTTTAAAATCATTAGCTACATGTGTTCTACTTTCTCTACCAGACAGGGGGCTTCTTGAGAACAAGGACCATGTTATATTTGGTTTTTTTCAATTCCTAAATACTATCATACTATGTAGAAAAAACATTCAATGAAAACTAAGGAGGGGTGCCTGGGTGGCTCAGTGGGTTAAGCCTCTGCCTTCAGCTCAGGTTCCTGGGATCAAGCCCAGCATCAGGCTCTCTGCTCAGCAGGGAGCCTGCTTCCCCTCTCCGCCTGCCTCTGCCTCTCTCTGCCTACTTGTGATCTCTCTCTCTATCAAATAAATCAATAAAACCTTTAAAAAAAAAAAAAAGGAGTGAAGAAATGAAAGTTACTGAAAAATCTAAATTTGGTCAGTCAATCCAAGGAACACTTCAATGACAAGAAAATACATGTTATAATATTCTAGGCAGAACTCTGTTGTTTATTATCAAAGAGTATTTAAGTAAAATTATGTAAGGTAAGAATATTCAACTTAAACATATTAAAAACTAATCATTTTACAGTAAAAGGCAGCATTTTTTACATGCTACAATTAATCTTGCCAAAGAATATATGATTAAATGAGAATATACAGAATACCAAATGCTTAAAATAGACTTCTGAACTTGTAAAATTAACAAAACTTAGTTCAGTCCTTAGTAGGGCCTGACCTTCTTTTAACACTTAGAAAGGGCAGAACCCAGAGATTCAAATCCAAACATAATTCAAATCTCCTTCCAGTCCCTTAGACATTAGCTCTACCTCTGTTTCAAGCCTAGTATTGTTTTTAGGTCTATTTGTGGCTTGCATCATGTCTCTCCTACACTCATGAGAGCTTCCTGATACTTGGCACAATATCTCTGTGTGCTGCCCAATGTTACTGTTCTGGACTCATCTTGAGTTGCCCAAATCCTCCAGCCCCATCTAGAGAACAGGAGGCAGTGGAGCTCAACCATTAGATCCCTGGCAATGGTGAGCAAGTGCCTCTAACCATCCTCTTCTGCCTTTTCCTATTAATGAAAGAAAGAATACAGTGTTTCCTACCCAGCTGGGTACTCTGTCTACATCCTTGCTACTTTTCTAGTTCCCTTTAGATTTTCCCAACTCATTGAATACAATGCATATGTCAATTTCCTTTTTGGACAGGGGGTGAACAGAGGGGGAGGGAGAGAGAGAATCCTAAGCAAGATCCACACCCAGCCCAGAGCCCAAAGCAGGGCTCGACCTCACAACCCTGAGACCATGGCTGAAATCAAGAGTTACATATTTAACTAAGTGAACCAGCCAGGTATCCCATACATGTCAATTTTTAGTAATTCTCAAATTCACCCTGTCTCCTCCAACACCACTTAATCTAGACTCTTATCATCTCTAGCCAGCTTCCCAGCATGTTTCCTTAATTCCCTACCTTCAGCTTCTTCCCCTTAATCCACCCTTTATGCTTTTCCCAGACTTAACATTTAAAATTATAAACCTGATCATGTCACTCTTCAACTTAAAATCCTTCAATGGCTCTCAAAAAAAAAAAAAAAAAAAAAAAGCCTTTAAACGGTACTAACAATAGCAGCTGGTACCTACTGAGCTCTTGTGTACCAGGTACGTACAGTACCTCATATAAATCTCACAACAATCCTACAACACAGGTATCTTTATTATTCTGATTTTGCAGATTTAAGGAAATTGAAATATGGAGAAATCACATAATCTATCCACAGATACACAGATAATAAGCAAGTACAGCTAAGATTACAAAGGCCTTCCAAATATGGCTGTGGTATTCTTTTGCAGCTGTTCTCTCCTACCACTACCCAACAAACCCTGCCTTCCTCTCATGCCAAACTACCCAAGGATCCATTCCCATACCATGATCTTTCAGGACTCCTTACCGGAGTACACACTACTACCCTGGCTCAAAATGCCACTCTGATCTACCTTAAGAACTCTCTCTGAAGGCTTTATCCTTTCTTTCCTCTACAGAGGAATCCTAGGCAGAACAGTATAAGCCAAAATGATACACACACCCCAACTTCAAAATGCTACAATACAGAATGCTGAATAGATTTTCCAAGGTAACTTCCAAGTGAGAATCTAGTGCCAGCCTCATAAACCTGAAATCCACTGGAAAATTAATAGAGATCAACAATACAGTAACAACAAAAGCTAATAAAAATACACTTAATAACTTGACAAAGTATCTGCAATATATAAAATTCCATTTTTTGAAGTTTATGCTAACTCATTCAGAATATAAGGGACTCAAGCACATTATCTAAAATTTATATTTAAAAAAAGGAAAAAAGAATATAAAGGACTCAAGCTTTAAAGTACCTTCTTTTGCAAATGTGACTTTTTAAAATGTTACAAGCAAGACAAATTCTATCTAAAATCTATTAGCAAAGCAAGAAAAATTTCAAAAAAAAACTAAAGAGCTCTTTTTTTACTATATCTGAATTCAGAAAATAATGATTGAATACTAACAGACTTGTGCTTATGAAATATATTAGATGACAAAGAGATAGTGAGTATGGTACCACATCTGTAGCATCAGCACATTAGCCCAGTATCTTCCAGGAACATGCAAGAATGATATCAGAAGTCCCTCCTTGGTATTAACTGACGGTTAAACAATGTCTCTTCAAAGTACTACTCAAATATATTAGCTTATAATTCCCCACACTAAAGCTCTCAGTTTTGTCTTTTCGCAGTCTCAAGATCCTTCTGTAATTAACTGATCTTTAACTGGCATTTGGATACAAAGCACCAAGTGTTACTTTCAAACTTAAAAATCTCTTTTCTAGTTAAGAAAAGGTCCTATAAGATCATTTCTGGCACTTGTCCCAGCCAGGCTTCTGTCTCCCTGTATCTTTCATTGCTTTTCCCCCTTAACCCTTAGAAAAAATATTCCTAATCCTTACATAACTTTCTTGTACAAAGCATAAGTAATTTCTTAACAATACCATTTTATAGAGATATTAGGAAATTGACCTTTAATGAATACACAAAGATTAATCCATGGTGAGGTGCTACTCTAAGGAAGCAGGCTCAAAATTATTTTGCTTCTGGCATTCCTCCAAAATATAATCAACATGAACTTCTTATACAATATCTAGAATCAGGCAGAAGACTTACTTTAAAGAGACTTTTTACAGTGGTCTGCTCAGGTTAATAGAGCCTGGCCCAGGGTAACAGTAAATGGAATAGAGAGGGCACAACTCCAACAGCAAGACTTGCCAGCTAATGGAAAATGAGGGATAGGAGATTAGAAGTCAGGATGATTCCCAGGTTTATAATTTGACTAACTGAGGAACTGGAAGCATCATTAACCAAGACAGGAAAATGAGATGGTATACATAAATCTGGAGAAAAATATGTGGTTAATTTTTGATGTTTTTAAGTTTCAGGTTTTCTGCTAGACAATCAGGTGGGCATTCTAAGTAGCTCACCTAAGGACTAGAGTGCTCAAGATGAAAACAGGGCTGAAGAAATGAATTCAAAGGAGATAATGAAAAACAGCATGTGTTCCAAGAAAGCATGACAGAATGAAGATAAAGGGGTCAGACTGAAAATATGGGATACATGAGCCATTTAGGAATGGAGTCGGTAAAGACAGCTGAGAAAAGAAGAATAGGCAAAAAGGAGAAACAGGAGTGATGTCACGAAGACAGAGAGGGTGTTACAAACATGGGCATGATCCTCTAAAAGGTTCACACTAGATTTAACAACTAGGAACTACACCCAAGTACAGATACAATTTCAGTAAGTAGAAGAACCAAGAGTAACAACACTGTTGGGATGGCAGAATGGCTCAAACAAGGCAAAAAAGGAAAAGTATGAAGCATGTTTGGAATAGAATGTAAAAGAGTTTTGCTGGAATGGAGAGTTCATGTTGCAGAAGAGAAGAAAGGAAGTCTGAGCCAAGGCCTTCGCATTCCAGATTGTATTCTATTTTGGATTTTATTCCACAAGCAGGAAAAAGAAAAACTGGTAGCTTTTTTTTTTATTTTAAAGACAATGAATCAATCTGATGACAGCATTCATGATGAACGGGAATGACAAGAGAGTTAAGGTAAGATAAACTATTAAGCAGTCTTAAAATTATCTAGGGCCTGAAAGAGGTTGGTAGCAACCAAAGTAAGAATTAAAGAGTACATAAAAAAGAGAAATTATCTACTCCCAAGGTGACCTAGATATTTCACTATTACTAAACCAATCGCGTACAACAATAACCTGTGGACTGAGACCTTCTCTTATTCAGCCTTTCATCATTAGTACTAACAAATCAGAACAAGGGAAGTGGCCAAAAAATGTTTGTTGATTTAGAATTGAACTCAGTAATAAAAAGATACAGAAGTGAGACTTAAAAATACTACACAGAAACTTAAGTAACTTACAAGATAATACTACAGAAAATACTAGTCGAAGTCAAGATCAAGTTCAGACAATGAGTTTAAAATATGTTTCTGGTAGAGAGGGTGAGTAAGGATAACAAAATATAAGTATCAAAGAGAAAAAATCAAAACCAGAGGAAAAATATTCAGATATTCAGACCAAAAAAAAAAAAAAAAAAGATTTGTGATATATAATGAAATCAACAAATCTCATTAATTGCCCAGAAGAATAAATATTTAATAAAATTTAACTTCCTAATACATTTTGTATGTGACTTTCTTTAAGAACCCCTGGGTGGCTCAGAAGGTTAAAGCCTCTGCCTTCGGCTCAGGTCAGGATCCCAGGGTCCTGGGATCGAGCCCCACATCGGGCTCTCTGCTCAGCGGGGAGCCTGCTTCCTTCTCTCTGTGTCTCTGCCTGCCTCTCTGCCTACTTGTGTTCTCTGTCTGTCAAATAAATAAATAAATAAAATCTTAAAAAAAAAAAAAAAAGAATGCTATCGGGGGCACCTGGGTGGCTCAGTTAGTTAAGTATCTGCCTTCAGCTCAGGTCATGATCCCAGGGTCCTGAGATCAAGCCCCACATTGGGCTCCCTGCTCAGCAGAGAGCCTACTTCTTTCTTTCCCTCTGCCTCTCCCCAGACTGTGCTCGCTCGCTCTCTCTCTCTCTCTCTCGCTCACTCTCTTTCTCAGTAAATAAATCTTAAAAAAAAAAAAAAAAGAATTGCTCATTTGTATGATCTTTATAAATTAAACTGATGTAAAAAGTCCAACCAAATGGGTCAATCAAAACTGGGTCAGTGTTGAATAATCATCTGCCTTACTCAATCATTCATTCAACAAAAATGTATTGAGTGACTATAAGTTTGGTGTTGAGGCAAGGGAGACCAGCCATCACAGCAAACAGAGTAAAGTACAGCAAATATTACAACAAAATACCTGCAAATGTTACAGGAATACGGGTAACAAAAAATACAATGGAGGAGGGGTAGAGGAGGCATGGTAAAAATATGCCTAGAAGCTTTTCTAGAAGAGGGGACTTATTTGGATTTTTATTTTTATTTTTAAGATTTTATTTATTTATTTGACTGAGAGAGAGATCACAAGCAGGCAGAGAGGCAGGTGGGGGATGGGGGGGCAGGTTCCCTGCTGAGCAGAGAGCCCCATGTGGGCCTCCATCCCAGGACCCTGAGACCATGACCTGAGCCAAAGGCAGAGGCTTAACTCACTGAGCCACCCAGGTGTCCCCTTATTTGGATTTTTAAAAAGATGAACTGATTTAGCAAAGTAGTTAATGAGTTGGATGATATTCTGGAAAAAAGGGATATTATGTGCAAAAGCATAGAAATGTCAAAGAATATTGGAACATGGAACCATGACAGAAGATAAGGGACACATCAAGGGAAGGACTTTCTATACACAGACAGCAAACCCACCATTACCCTGTGATAAGAAACATCAAATATGCATTAGAACCCATAAGGAGCATTCTAAATCCCCTGAAGCAGAGTGCAGGTGTAGGCAGGAGTTGGACAAGAAGCAAAAAAAAAAAAAAAAAAAAAAAAGGTGTCTGACTTCCACAGACAACAGAAAGCCACAAAAGATTTTTAAGCAACAATAAGACCTTATCAGATCTGTGTTTCAGAAATTCAAAAGTCAGTAGTATGGAAAAGTGGCTAAGGAATGAAAATCTGGAGGGAGACCAATGAAGATTAAAAAGTGATTTCAGTTAATGCTTCAGCACTAAATATTGACAACTACTTACTCAAACATAAATGAACCACAGGAGGAGGCATATAAAGTAATGTAACTGTAATATGGGCTTTCAACATAAGTTTCTGAACTCATCTCAAACATCAACTCAATAATCAGAAGCAATTACAGAAAAAGCATGGTCAGGTACATTAGAAAAAAAGGAAAAAGAATAGCCATCAAATCTTTCTCTTAAAAATACTTCACTTACGTTTTTAAATTTTTTTTATTAAATAATTTTTTGCCTGTTTTAAAAAGTACTTAACAGTAAAACTACCATATTGGACAAAGATTACCAAAACAGAATTTAGAACCACAGGGAAAACACTGTGCAAAACTGCTAAAAACGATTAATAGGGAGAAGTTACCAAACAAAAATAGGTTAGCAAAAAAAAAACAAAAACAAAAAGCCCAAAAAACAAAAAAACAAAAAACACAATCTTTGTTACTCACATATAAAACTAGTTTTGAACTGATAAAAATTTGCCAAATTGGAGGTAGGAGGTGTTCTTTAACACCTCTCCCCTAGCCGCTGTCTTAATTTGAAAGAAATAGGTCAATACATAAGGACATATATATATACGATAATAATAGGCCCTGGGTTCACAGATTAGGATTAAATTAATTTCATTTACTATTTTCAAAGAAATAGCTCCTTAATTTTTTCTCTCCACTGGATCATTACATCAGCTATAAATATTTTTGTATTTATTCAAATATACTAGAAAAGCACCCATCTTTAAAAAAAAAAATAACAATTCCTTGACTCCACATCCCCTCTAGCTATCACCCTCTTCCTCTTATTTTCTATTTATAGCAAACTCCTTGAAAGAATTAGTTGTCTCCAGGTCTTCTCCTACAGTTCTCTAATAAACCCCCTCCAATAAAGTTTTCATCACCATTAATCCACCAGGAACTTGTTCAGTCACCAGTGATTTTCGTATTGCTAAATCTAACCATCATATCCTAGTCCTGGATCTAATAACATCTGACACAGCTATACATTCACTCCCTCCTTCTTAAAACATTTACCTGGCTCCAGGGATACCATTCACTCTTAATTCTCCTCCTTCTTCATGGAGTGCTTCTTACTCTTATTCTCTTAGCTCTAGCTCATTACAGAAACCTAAGGCAAAATCGTTGAGCTTCTTCTCCAGCCACAATTCCTTCCTAGATTATCCTAATCAGTTCCTAGGGTATTAAACACTATGTCTATGTCAGTGACTGGAAATATGTTATCTTCAGCCCAGACCTCTGGCCTGAATCGCAGACTCATGTATACCTCGTTGTCTGGACAATTATCTCCACTTAATTGCTAACTTAACACATCCAAATTAAGCCCATTATTTCCCTCCTGCTTTTCCTGAAGTCTTCCCCAGCTAGGTAAATGGCCACTCCATTCTTCTACCTGTTCAGGACAAAACCAACAAATGGCCACATCCAATCCACCATCAAATGCTGTTGGCTTTGTTTTCCAAATGTATACAAATTGTAAATGCTTCTCCCAAACCCTGCCAAAAATCACTATGATCTCCCACCTTGAATTGCTGCTGGGGCCTCCTGAACAATCTCATTATACCTAGTCTTGGATATTATCTACATAACTGTTGAGAGATCTATTTAAATTTTTTTTAAAGATTTTATTTATTTATTTGACAGGCAGAGATCACAAGTAGGCAGAGAGGCAGCAGAGAGAGAGGGGGAAGCAGGCTGCCCACTGAGCAGAGAGCCCAATGTGGGGCTTGATCCCAAGACCCTGGGATCATGACCTGAGCCGAAGGCAGAGGCCTTAACCCACTGAGTCACCCAGACACCCCTGAGAAGTCTATTTAAAACAAGTCAAAAAGCTTTCAGTGCTTCCCTCTTTCACAGTGAAAGCCAAAGTCCTACTGGCCTACGAGGCCATATATGATCAATCATGTACCCCTCCCCCAGCACCACCTGTGGCCCCCCCCCCCCCCTCTTCCCCCAATTACCCCCCCCCGTGTGCCTTTCTTTTTGCCCCTTTTTTTTTTTTTTTTTTTTTTTTTAGATTTTATTTATTTATTTGACAGAGAGAGACCACAAGTAGGCAGAGAAGCAGGCAGAGAGAGAAAGAAGGAAGCAGGCTCCCGGCTGAGCAGAGAGCCTGATGTGAGGCTAGATCCCAGGACCCTGGGATCATGACCTGAGCAGAAGGCAGCGGCTTAACCCACTGAGCCACCCAGGCGCCCCGCCCCTTCTCAAACAATACAAGCATGCTTCAGCTACAAGATATTCGATATTCGCACTCACTTCATCTTCCTCATTCTCTCCCCTAATACCTGCATAAATTAGATCACTATCTCACTTCTTCCTTAGAACTGCTCAAATACCATTCTTCACTGCAGCCTTCTCTAACCATCTTATATAACACAGCAGTATCCCCCTTGCATGCTGCCTTATTCTGCTTTTCCTCCAAGCACTATAATAACCCACATATTATATATACACTTATTTATTCTCTGTATCTTGTCATTAGAATGAAAGTTCCACAGGGGTAAAAAACGTGTTCTCTTCACTGCACTATTACTAGCAAGGGCTCAGTGGGTATTTCTTGAATGGATGGATAGCATGAATCAGGAAAATCTAGACTCAGTATTTCGTCTGAAAGCTTGGATTGAGGATTTTATACAGCAGAACTTCTCAGGGCCTGGGAAAATGCTGATAGCCAAAAGCAATCATGAAATGGAGAAAATAAATCTGAGGAATTTTTTTTAAATAAAAATAAAAGGAAAAACAAGGGGGAAAAAAAAAAGAGGCACCTCTGCCTCCCCACTCCCTGGATATATCTCCTATAACCTGGCCTAAGAACTCAGACCAAAACATCACCAGACCCACTCTATACTTAAATAGCTGTTACAAATAGTTCCTGCTTTTCTAAACTATGATTGTCAGAGAAAACTGTAACTGCCAACCCAGCACTGACTGCCAAGACATAATGGTCAGAGAAAGCTCTCAAATTTCCCCAAAGCACTCAGGCTCCAACCAAATATCATTAATATGATGACAACAAAACTCAAAGTACCTCCTGGTGTCTGCCTGAGTTAGCTGTCCCTAGTGTATTCTCTAGGGGCTGTCATCAAGATTATGGCCTTGGTATGGGGGCAGGGACATATTTGAGGAAGCTGAGGGGAGAACAGAGAGAGAAAGGAAGAAGAGAGGGAGGAGGAGAGAAGGAAGAAGAGAGGAAAAGGGAGAGAGAGGGAGAAAAGAAGGGAGAGAGAGAATGAATGGGAATCAATTCAAAGAAACAGAGCCTAAATTCATTTTTTGTATTTTAAAGAGAGGTAGGACTACTTGTGATCTCTGTCAAGTAAATAAAAAAAAAATTTTAAATAAATAAATAAAATAAACATTTAAAGAGAGGTAGGTTGCCAGGGAATGGAAAGCATCTACTAAGATATATCACATTACAAAAGGACCAAAACCCTGAGACATCCAGCATTCCTCAGCTAAAAAGCGGTCTTGCATCTCCCATTCCCATACTGAAGATATGGGGTAGGGGGCCATGACAAATTGGACAGTTAGGAGCAGTGACTGTGGTGAAGAGTGTGGTAACAATTACAGCAAAGAAAGGAAGAGAAAAGTAATCATCCATTTTTTTTTCTCTTTTCCCCTTACTGTACTTACCAAGTACAGAAACCAGCCAGATGAAAACTGGGAAGAAGGCAAAGAGTGAAGAATAAGGATGCTCTGAAGCAAATAAAAGAAGAAGAAATCAAACACAAATTCCTTCTCTAAATAGCTCTTTGCAAACCAGTCATATGGGCACCTGGGTGGCTCAGTGGGTTAAGCATCTGCCTTCAGCTCAGGTCTTGATCCCAGGGTCCTGGGATTGATCCCTGCCTAGGGCTCCCTGCTCAGCAGGGGGCCTGCTTCTCCCTCTCCCCCTGCTTGTGTTCCCTCTCTTACTGTCTCTCTCTGTGTCAAATAAATTAATTGAATATTTAAAAATGAAAGAAAGAAAACCAGTCATACGAAGTAAGTTACTTGGAACTGACCAAGGAAATTTCAAACAAGCTCCTACACCTTAGATAACTAAGAGCTGTACAAAGAGGACTGTACAAAGAGAACAGAGATGCTTAATTATTCGGAATGATGGTCCTGGGGCATTTTTAAGATCAACAATCCTCCAAGATGACCCAACTATATTCAAACTGGTCAAGATGGAAAAGTAAACAGGTGAAAAACTTCAGCTTTCAAGCATCCAGTCTTTAAGAATCCTCTGTCTTCTCAAGGGTTCTAAATCTCAAAACAATCAGAAGTCTTGAAAGCCAGAGAAGTAACTGGGGGAACACTGAAAAGCAATCAACTCAGCAGAGAAGAGCTGAAAACTCACAGGTTACACCTAACATACTCTGATTTGTCAACTCACTTAAAAAGGAAGGAGACTTCTGACTGGTTGCTCTCCAGAGGGTATGTCACATCCCAGCATCAGCACCAGTAGCAAGTGTTAGAAGCTTAAAGAAGCAGGAAACCACAGGATACTCTGAGAAAGGTATGGGAGGAAAAAGTAACATAGACAACTGAGCTATATATAACTGCAGGTCATCAGCATATCACACCAGACACAACAACTAGAATTGTTTGTAGCCTGAAGTAGCATTCTGTATTTACTTTTGTAAGTACTTCCCTCTCCTTTAAACTTCTCCCAGTCTGGCACTGATTGCTCTCCCTGCTCCTCCCTGACAGCTGTCACTTTCTAGAGCTACTCTTCCTCCAGGCACTATTTGATTTAGGTGATTTGGTGTTTCCCACCCCCAAATCAGTCTTCTACCATTTTCCTGAATTAGCTCATTCTGTATTAGATCATGCTTTCTACTCTGTCCCTATTCTTGAGAAGCACATAATCCAGTGGGGCAGGTAGATGTGTCACTAGATTAGGTGCAATACATCATAGTCAATGCCACGAAAGAAACATAATGACATGCTGTAAGTACATATTCATCTGTCATTACCCTATTTCATATTTTCCAAATCAACACTCCAGCTTCCCACACTCTTGTAAATCAGTGACTTACTAAGTCCTGTATCTTTCCATAGTATCCCCTGATCTCCAAACCCACTTTGCATTTCAGGCTTCCCTTCTCATATGACCTATTAGTCAACCACTTCCTATCAGAAAACAGTTCAATATATTTCCACACCACTACATCAGCCAACTCCCTAAAAGACATATCCTATTATCCCCTTGCTTTGAAACATCTAATATCTTTCCAATGCCTACAAGATAAAGTTCAAATCCTTAGCACAAAAATTAAGATAATACAGTTTTCAAACAAAGCCTTTTAAAAGTAGGCAGACTGAAGGGCGCCTGGGTGGCTCAGTGGGTTAAGCCTCAGCCTTCGGCTCAGGTCATGATCCCAGGGTCCTGGGATCGAGCCCCGAATGGGGCTGTCTGCTCAGCAGGGAGCCTGCTTCCCTGCTTCCCCCTCTCTCTCTGCCTGGCTCTCTGCCTACTTGTGATCTCTCTCTCTGTCAAATAAATAAACAAAATCTAAAAAAAAAAAAAAAAAAAAAAAAAAAGAGGAGGCAGACTGAGTTCCAGTTCCACTGCTTACTAGCTGTGTTACCTTTGGCAGGTCACTTTACCTCTCTAAGTTTCCTCATTTGCAAAGTGAGGATATGAAAACAACCTAATCATGGTTGTTCTGGGAATTAAGTATGCAACTCAATGCCACGTACCAGCACAGTATCCAGCATTCACTCGATGTTAACTACTACCCTGGGATAGCTCATCTATCTAGAATGTCTCACTCCTCAAAGGAAGCAGATTACCAAAGTTTGACTCTCATATATTTTAGAATGATTAACAATAAGAGTTAAATGAGAAATGACCTTCTGGTTAACCATGAACCAACAAAAACTTCAATTAACCAAAGTATGCTTTCCTGAAATTTTCGTTTGTTGAAATTTACTATAATTTATTTAAAAACAAGTACCTATTTATTTAAAAAAAAAAAACTAGATTAGTTTTGTTTTGTTTCCTATCCAAGTTCAGGAAGGAAAAAAGTAGCTGCTTACCAACAGAAACTCAGATATTTTTAAGAATGTGATTCTCTAGCATATAAAATTCACATAAATTAAATTCAAACTCAATTGCATATATAATTTTCTAAAGATATATACCCATAACAAAACAAACTCTAGAAGCTTAAGAAAATAAAAATGTATATCAGATAGATGGTGGACTGACATTTATTCTTAGACATCAAAATCAAATGACGAAATCACAAAAATTTTTGTAAGTCAGTGATTTTAATAATTTAGAAAACTGCCAAACCCACAATAATAACAACAAAACAGATCAGATACATATGTTAAGAGATTCATATATTCATGATGTTAAGCGCTAATGAAAATTGGTAAAAAGATTCCAATAAATTCAGGCATAAGAGACAAACAATTCATACAAAGGAGAAGGTAAAACTAGAAAAATACTGCATTTGCTTTTCTATTGTGGTTAGTGATGTTAGACAGTAGATGCCCTTATACCTATTTTTAAAAAACAAACCTTTTCTTTTTTTAAGATTTAATTTTATTTATATTTGAAGGAGAAAGACAGAACATGGGGCGGGGTGGGGGCACCACTGAGCAAGGAGCATAGTGTGAGGCTGGATCACAAAACCCGGGCATCATGACCTCAACCAAAGGCAAACACTTAACTGACTGAGACTCCCAGGCACCCCTAAAAACCAAACTTTTAAAAAACAAAAAGCTGTAAAAGTCTGATGAAACTGGTCAACCAACTGCCAGAGGCTGTATAAATAAATTTTTAAAAAAACTTTTGGAAATAAATTCAGCAATATTTTTCAAAAGTGACAAAAACCTTCATATCCTTTGACCTTGTCATTCCCCCTCCTGGGTCATTAGCCTAAAGTAAAGAAGCAAAACAGCACAGCTATATAATAACTGCATTACTTGCAAAACAAGAAACAACTTGGATGTCCAACTATTAAAAATAAATAACTCAATTCACTGCAACATTGTATAACTTAAATGTATAAAAATTATAACAAAAAGAAAACATTAAATGTGAAAACAAATATTAAACATTATATTTATGCTTTGAATATAGTATAAAATCACGGATACATGGTAAGAATTAAATGAGAAGAAAAATTAAACATTTTTTTTTCTTATTTCTTCATCATGAAGTTGTTTGTAAAATAAAAAGCCTGATGGAGTTCATCAGGCCCACGACAATGAATACACATTTCAAAACTGGCTTTTCAGAGGCAAAAACCACAACTGTCCTTTTTTTCCCCCAAAAAACCTATCCCAGAGGAGTAATCAGATAGGCTCCTCTCACATACAGACTAGCCATACATGTAATTTTAGCCATGTTACTAACCATCTGTAACCTTATGTTAAAATCTCATTTTACCATCAAAACTAACTGTATGTGGGATCTCCATATGGTGAGCAGAGCCACTTGTTATGTGGCATCTGGAGAGAGGGCCCCAAGCACTGAGGTTAAAAACTATCTGGCCAATGGAGTAATTACGGTCAGGTTTCTCCTCTATCCCCAAATGAATAATCATGTTTCTCACCACTCAAGGGCTCTAAGTTTGAAAGAGTGGCAGCTAAGCATTCATGGAGGGAGAAAATACAAGCTGATATGTTCTCCCTCTGAAAATTGGCAGCTTCCTCATTTTCCCAAAAAGCACCATTAAGTAATAAAAAATACACAACCGTGAGGTGAGGAGATGTGGGGTACAACTGACCCTAAGAAACCTCAAACAAGGCACTTATCTTTAGAGCTTTGGTTGTTTAAGAGGTAAAATTTTACATCTGAACCAAATAACTAATTAATTCCTTCAAATTCAACATTCTATTTATTGACTCCCTTTACTAATACATGTCTGACTCTCAAAATCTTCCACTCAGATTGTAGAACAATTACTAAAACTTAGAATTAGGAAACTGGGGGCAAAGGAAATACAGAGAGTCAAAATTGTATCCGAGGTCTGTCCCTTTCTACCTGCATGACCTCGGGCAAATAACTTTGCCTCAAAATAAAGTCCTAAAATCAATGAAGCAGCAATCCTTACTGGCCCTGCCGTTTTTACCCTTGCATCATAAAATGTATTGGTTTTTTGCTGTCATAACTGAGGTTTCATTCCCAACCAGGAACAATTTTGACTGTGTTCTTAGAAATTTAAAAATACCTTGCACATCCATCTTTTCCATGTTTTCTGATATTGAAAGAAATAGTTAACAAAGTTTGCCTATTTTAAATCTATATTCAGGATTAAGAGCATTCCTCAAAAATGTATTCAATAAATAGTTGAGTACCTGTACCACATAACAGTACATGCTAGAGTTGCAAAGGTCCTTCCGAAGAAACCTAAAAGTCTTATGGAGAGAGACATTTAAGCAAATCATTACTAACTGGCAAATGCTAAATGCAGAATGTATGACGTGCTACTGGATCAGTCAAGACAAGGGGGATAAGATGTCTGGACCATATTCAGAGGTGACATTTTCAGTAGGCCTTGAAAAGCAAATTGTTTACTAGGGAGAGAAGAATTCTCAACAGAAGAACAGTGTAAAATTACAAAGAAAGAGTCATCTTCAGAGAACTCTTAAGTAGTCTTTGTATGGACTGGCAGGGAAGATGGTGGAAATGAAATCAGAAACACAAATTATCAGAAATTGTGAAGGACTTTGACGTTTATCAAACACAGATAATGTAGAGTCATTGACGGACTCAATTACCTATACTGAGTCATTGATGGAAGCAAAGTCCCCCGTCCAGTACACAAAGGAGTTGAGTCAAAGCAACAAACAAAAAAATGCAGGTCTCAATATGGAAATACAGAATAAGTGGTTGGTTGTTGCTGTTGTTTTAAATGGAAAGCTCCTGCCCTCAGGATGTCTTCTAGCAGTTTCTCACTATGGCATATTAACACCACACTGAAGTAAAAGAGTATGAATTATGGCTAAAGGGTTCAAGAAAGTGTGTGTTTTTTTACCTAAAGATTCTTTGAAGTCAACGTTGAGAACACTAAAGAAAATAATGAAATAATACTAAAGAGCTATAATAATCACTAGAGGTAAACAGTAATAATGTCTGAGAAGACTGACCTCAGGCAAACCGCTCAGGAATGTTTAAATACTTATCATATATTGACTGCAGATACGACATGTTTTGAGCAGAAGGGTATCTTAAATTCCTTTTGGTTAAAGAAGAGGGGCCACCACTAAAATCTTTAAACTAGTCTAAAAGATTTTTTTTTAAACTGGCATAATTAATACGTTCCATTACATTTTAATGCTCAGGAAAAAAAGGAGAAAAGGAATGTCTTCTCAAAGGACGACTCCGAAAAGGCTAAAGCTCAAGTTTTATCTCACCAGTGGGAAGAAAACATTCACATTACAATTTGGGACCACGAAGTGTCCCTGCATCAGTAATTTCCACACTGCTAAGGCCTAGTCTTGGACCTGAAAGCCTAACTGGCTGGGTAGCCTACAAAGATGAATTTGCAATTATTGAAATTCAAACTCAAGCTTAGCTACCGACGACAACTACCTCAAGGGAATCATTCTTCCTTTTACTTTGATTTAAAAAAAAAAAAAAAAAGTGGGAGCATAAAAACCAAATATACGTATAAAAACAGGAGATGTCAAAGGAGAGAGAAGGAGCATCTGAACCTATATGGCAACGGTGTGGTCCACCAAAGTTTCTCAGGATGTGTCTCAGGGTGTGTCTTTGTTTTGGCCCAATAATTTAAAAAAAAAAAAACAAAACCGTCATTCAGGGGAACCGGGTACTTTCCCCTGTCAAACCTCACAAGCATCCTGGCTCTGAAATCGCAGGGTAACTTGGCCTCGCCCTGATTCCTCCTACTAGAGAAAGGCACAGCCCCGCGCCCGAGGCCCCCCGGCGCGCCTGTCACAACCCGAGAGAGGGGGGCGTCCGGCCTCCAGGCTCCACGCTCGCCCCTCCTCAGGCGGCTCGTGGGGAGCTCGGGATGGTGCGGGGAGGGCGGGAGGCCGGAGAGCGTCACTGTCTCACCTCAGGTGCCTGGGCCCACGACCTGACGCGCCCCCCGCCCTGGACTGTCGCGGGCGCCCGCCCCACCCCAACTCCGGCCCCGGCTCCCTCCTGACCCCCACTCTCACCGTGCGGAGGTCACGCTGCCTCCTCCGCCGCGGCCCGACTGCTGGCCGCCAGTGACCTACGGGCCCAAGGACCGCAGGTGAGGCGAGGCACTGCCCGTCACATCCCCACCGGCCCCGCCGCCGGATCAGCAGCAGTCAGCATCACGTCCGCGGCCTGAGGGAGCGCCTGACTCCAGAGACACCGCACCCCCTCCCTCGGCCTGCGCCCGCCCTGGACTCCGCCCTCCAGGGCCCGCGCAGCGCGCGCGCGCAGCCCCGCCTCCCGGGACCCCCGTGCGCAGGCGCAAACCCCACGGGGCCAGGCTCCGCCTCCAGGCCCGCCCACGCTGCCTGATTCCGGCCTCATCCCCCCCCGGGCCCCGCCCCCCCCCCCCCCCCGCGCTGGCCTTTCCCAGGCTCCGCCCCCACCTCGGGATCCACCTCCCTCTGCACTGACCTTGCCTCTCTGCCCCCTGACTCAGGTGTCTGCTAGGCTGAACCCGTGACGCCAACCCCGTGGCTGACCTAAGCTTTAGCCAGCACGTTGGACTAACAACATTCGCTGCTACACCGCGGTCAAACTTGTCAGCTCCTCCTCCTGACCCAAGAAGTTAATAGCTTGAGCTTCAGGACTGTCGTGGGCTCCTCTCCCACCTTTCAGTGGAATGAGCATCTCCAGCATTTGTGTCCATCCCTGTTCTCTGCTCTTCCATGCTCTGGGGCCACGCCTGAACCACACACCTAACCTACCACACCAAAACACGGGGTCTTGCTGAGGCTGAGGGGATGGAAGAGGCACCCCCAAGTGCTGAGATCTGCAGCATCTCCATGGCACCATCAATCTGGGTTCCCTTTGCCACGAATTTTTTCCTACTTCCCCTGGAACTTCCATCACCCACAGGCCTTTTCCGTTCCTTTCCCTCTCAGTGGCTAGCTCTGCCATGAGTGCTCTTAACCTGGAGGTCTCCGAGGTCTGGCTGAGTGTTAAAGCCTGAAAGCTGCACTTACGTGGCAAATAGACTAGCAACTCACTGAAACCCTTTGGGCCACACTTACCAACAGATCGACTGCAACAAATGACGTTTAAGGAGAATTCTACTGTTATATTGATTACTGTTATAAATATAGTATACATATTAAGGGGGAAATATCCCTTAAGTATCTTAAAGCTCTGTGACTCCTTTTGTCTCTGCTTTTTCTCAGGTCAGGACTGTCCAAAATTTTAATTACCTCTGGGTTTTTTCCTACAGACTTGGACTTATAATTAGTTTTATACAGTATACATTTTCTTATAATTACAAGTCTACCATTTTTCCTTATTAATTATTGCATTTTATATTTGCTTAGGGATCGTACTCCATTTTCTTGAAGTATATCCTTTAAATGTTCTTTTTGTTGAAGTCCATTAATAGTAAATTCTGTTAGTTTTTTTAGTATGAAATATTTTATTTCATTTCATTCTTGAATTTAATATTAAGCTGTGGGTAAAGTTTAGTGTGAGGATCTCCTTAAACTTTTGATAATATTCTACTGTATTCTAGCTTTTACTGGTCCTACTGATCATTTTTAATTGATTTCTTATGATTTTGGGGTAAACTGTCTATGTGCTCTGGATCTTTTAAGATAGCTTTGATTTTAACATTCTGTAGTTTTATTATTATGTGGCTTACAACGGATTTTGTCTTATTTATATTGTGCAGGGTTTCTTGTGCTTCCTGAAACTATAAATTGAAATCTATCATCATTTATGGGTAAAAAAAAAAAAGAAAGAGAGAGAGAGGGAGAGAGAGACAGTGTTTTTTAAAATCCATCATTTCCTCACTGATTTTGATGTTTGGGTCCAAGAGTGAATGGTCAAGAAAGAATTCTTGAAATGTTTTTGGTGCAAAAATGTGTTTTTTATTAAAGCATGCGACAGGACCCCTGGGCAGAAAAAGTTGCATTATAAGTCTGAGAAATGACTGATTATATAGGGTTTCTTATCCTGTGGTGGGGAAGGTGATGTTAGGGCTCCAAGAAATTGAATCTACAGATTCCTGGAGGTCTGGCTATTATTAAGATTGTGTTTTCCTTGTAAATCATTAGGACAGTGACAAACTGATAGAATTTCTTGTCCTGAGTGACTGTGATCTTTATCAGTTGGTCATTTGTTTTTCCATTCTTTGTTCTTGGGCAGTCATGAGTGCCTGAGGAATATCACACATATCCCATTGCCACCTTGCAGCTGGTGGAGGGGGGGAAGTGTCAGTTTGCGTTTTGCGCTCAGCTTGCCTTTTTTTATCTCCTTATTTCCTCCCACCCCCACCCTGAACAATTTTGACCCTTGAATCTTTAAGATTGTTGAAGGCAGAAAGGTCTCATCTTTTGCAGCTTCTTTCCGCTGAACACGGGCAGAGAGATGTCCCTACCTATGGGTCATCATCAGTCAGGGCATATAGAGGGGAGTTATGAAAGGTAGAGGAAGCTGAGTCCAATGTGGACAGTAAAGAAATATCTCTGTGGGTGGTAAGGACCATCTATCTATGTGAAGTTGTTGTAGTGATGGAGTCTTAGCACCAAGCAGAGAAACTTTTTAAAAAGCAATATATTAAAATTAAAATGGCTATAAGAATGAGAAGTCCAACAAAGAGACCCTTAATAGTCAACCATAATCCTTCTCCAAACGAGGAACTTAACCAATCATTGAAAGAGAGGGAAGGATTTTGTAGAGCCTTAAGTTGGGTATTCATATCTTTTAGTAAACCTGTGACATTTTTGTGATGATCTGGGATGTATACAGAGCACTCTGTTTTAATAATGACATATGTCCCTCCTTGTGCTGTGGTTAGGACATCTAGAGCCATTCTATTTTATAGAACCACTTTGTGCATTTGTGTAGTTTCAGTATTAAATAAGGAGATGTTGTCTTATGAATCACTGAGGGCTTTCATGACTTATTGAGGGCTTAGATATGCCAAATTATACTTTCTAATCCTACAAATGGAACAAAAATGGATACTAAATGGTCATACCATTGAAAAACAGATCATGTTCATCTTTATTTTAAATTGGGAAGATTAAGGGCTCGTGGGGAGGGGGAGAGGTAGGCAGAGGGAGAAGCAGGCTCCCCATGGGAGCCCAATGCAGACTCAAGCCCAGGACCCTGGGATCATATCCTGAGCCAAAGGCAGACACTTAACTGACTGAACCACCCAGGCATCCCTGCATTTTTTAAATATCCTCATTCCTGGGATATGTAAATTTCTTAATCTGAATATACTGTAGTTAGGGACTTTACTGGATCAAAACTTGTATGACTTAATATTTATTTTGTGTTGCCTACCTGGCTGCACAGTCTGCCAAGTTGTTTCCTTTAGATTCTAAGGTCATATCTTTTTGATGTCCTCAGAAGTGGATTATGGCTACCTTCTTAGGTAGGTGTACAGCCCCAAGAAGTGTAATTATTTCAGACCCATATTTGATTGGAGAGTTATGAGCTGATCAGAATCCCCTTTCCTTCCAAATTGCCCCATGGGCATGTAGCACCAGGAAAGCATAGTTGGAGTCTGTATAAATATTAATTTTTAGACCTTGTGCCAAGTGAAGAGCATAGGTAAGTGCTGTTAATTCAGCCTTTTGAGCAGAAGTGTTTATTGGAGGGGGTTTTGCTTCAGTGGTCTTAGTTAAACTAACTACAGCATATCCAGCTTTTCTTTCTCCCTATTCAAGAAGCTACTGCCATCTGCACCTGTGGATTTTAACCAGCTGTCACCTACATTTTCTCAATAGGGGGAACTTTCAAATCTGGTTTGCTAGAATAAACATGAGAAATAATCTCTGAGCAGTCATGTTCTATTCCTAGAAGTACGATGGTCAGGTACAGACATAAGGATAGCTAGGTTAAAGTGTGACAGGTTTTAAATATTATTTTAGGTGTGTCTAAAAACATAGCCTGGTATTTAGTAAGTCAGCCTCTCATCATCCATTGGTGGCCTTTGGTCTCTAGGACACTTTGGAGTTGATGTGGAGTCATCAATGTCAAGGATCATCCCATAATAAGTTTTGAAACTGCTTCTACCAGGAGAGCTTTTGCAGCCACTGCTCAAAAACAAGCTTGCCACTCCTGTGCTACATTATCAAGTGGCTATGAAAAATAACCCACCAGTCTTGTTTCACCTCCTGATTTCTGGGTAAGAACTCCCAAAGCTTATCCTTGTTTTTCTCTTACATATGAAATGAAAGGTTTTTCTAAATTCGGTAAAGCCAAAGCTGGGGCTCATGAAAGCTTAACTCTAAATGTTTGAAAGTCTGTCTGCTGGGCTTTAGCCCAGAGTAAAGGTTCTTCATCAGGGCCTTTAATTAAATCATACAATAATCTGGCTAAGAGCCCAAATCCAGGAACCCAAGGCAGCAAAAACCTGTACGCTTAGGACAGCACAGAGTGGTTTTTTCATAATCGGGGGTCCATGATCTAATATAGCTTTTTTTTCCTGTCAGTAGTCAGTGTGCAATGGCCTGGTGTGGTTCATATCCCAAATATTGTACTTTCTATTTAAACATTTGTGCCTTTATAGGGGAGAAATGACACCCTCTGTCTGCCAAGAAATTAAATAGCTATAGAATTACTATCAGATGTTTGTTTTGTGGGACTACAGATTAAAATATCTTCCACATATTGAACTGTAGTCCCTTGATAAAGGGAGATAGCATGGAGGTCTTTATCAAGTGCAGCCCTGAATAGGTGAGGACTGTCTAAATTCCTGCAGCAAGACTGTCCAAGTTCACTGAGCAGTCTCTGAGCTTGAAAGTGAGGTCCATTCAAAAGCAAGTAGTGCCTGTGTTTCTTCACTTAGAGGAATGCAAAAGAAGGTGTCGGGGAACCTGGGTGGCTCAGTGGGTTAAAGCCTCTGCCTTGGGCTCAGGACATGATCCCAGGGTCCTGGGATTGAGCCTTGCATCGAACTCTCTGCTCAGTGGGGAGCCTGCTTCCTCCTCTCTCTCTCTGCCTGCCTCTCTGCCTACTTGTGATATGTCTATCAAATAAGTTAATTAATTAATTAAAAAAAGAAGGTGTCTTTTTTTTTTTTAAGATTTTATTTATTTATTTGGCAGAGAGCGAGAGCACACACAAGCAATGAGAGCATCAGTGAAAAGAAGAGGGAGTAGCAGGCTCCCTACTGAGCAGAGAGTCTGAGACCCTGGGATCATGACCTGAGTTGAAGGCAAGATGCTTAACAGACTGAGCCACCCAGGTGCCCTAAGAAGGTATTTTTTAAATTAAGTACTGTAAACCAGTTGGCATCACCAGGGCCATGAGTGAGAATAGTATATGGATTTGGCACTATTGAATGAGTAGGCGCAACTGTTTCATTTATAGTTCTTAAATGTTTTGTACCATTTGATATTACCCATATGACTATTTTACTGGTAAGACTAAAGTGTTATAAGGAGATTGACAAGGTTTTAAATTACCAATTACTATAAGAGAAACTTATCAATAAGTGATTCCCAGCTTTTGCCTCAGGTTTTAAAGGGTATTGTTTTTTATGTGGTACAGTAACTGAGTTCTTTGAGGTCATTTTAACTGGTTGAGTTTTAAGAGCCCATCCTCGGACACTGAAATCCCAGACCTGTGGATTTACTTCCTTCCAGATATTAGAACGGATACTGGGGTAAGGTTTTAATTCTGTGGGTGTTAAAAAGAACATGCCATCCATCCTCTTCTTTAGTAGGAGCAAACCTGCTACCTAGTTTATACATCAAGTCTCATACAAGTAATGGATTAGGTCAAGATGGAAAGACTAGAAAAACATGAGTGACTAACTGACTTCTAGATTTACAAGTTAAAGGCATTGTCTGGTGGCACATTTTAGTTTACCGTTCTATGCCAACAATTTTACAGTTAGAAAGACAGGTAGGGCCAGAGTGCTGAATAAGAACAGATTAAGTGGCTCCTATATCAATAAGAACATTGATAAAATGAAAAAAAAAAAAGAACATTGATAAAATGTTTACCTCCCACCTCCAGGATAGTGCACAGCTCAGTCATCTTGATGGCAAAGGGAGCCAGACAAGCCTGAGGACCCTGTCATGTCAGATCCTCCAGTTCCTGCTCTTGGGTGAGGAAGTGAGTTCCTGTCTTCCTCTTTCTCTGGAGTTGGGCACAGTCTGTCTTACAATGTCCTTTCTTCTTACAGACAAGACGTGACCCTGATGGAAAGCATTTGTTTGGACATTCTTTGCTCCAGTGTCTGATTTGGCCACACTTATAGCATGGGGTCTTACCTGGTCCTTTGTCTGATACTGGTATCTTCTTTGACCCCCAGTTGGTCAGGTGTTGTGAGGAATTTGCAACAGCAGCAGCCAATATTTGAACCTATATTTTATCTTGCAATTTAGCTTTCTGGTCCTTTTCCTGCAGTAAGGCCATACCTCCATTATTAAGGACTTTAGTAGCTACCTCTAGTAGGGGCTGGGTGGAGGCTTCGAGGACCTAAAGTCATGTTAGTCATTTTGTGGCAAATGTCAGGGGCCAACTTGCAAAATGCACGTTTAATAGAGTTGTTCCCTCAGGTGAGATTGGATCCAGATTTGTATACTTACAGATGGCTTCTACTGAATGACCCTGAAATAGAGCTGGATTCTTATCAGCTCTTTGAGTAATGTCCTGAATTTTATCAAAGTTTACAGGTTTAGAGAATTTTTTTCATTCCTTCTATTAAACAGGTGATTATGGTCTCATCTTTCCTTGTCCTGTCTCTTTCCAGTAATTCCTGGGAGGTTCATTATTGGGAACATCAGTGCCCCCCTACCAAATAATGATCTCGATCTTTGGCTGCCAGCTCATCAGCAAATTCTTGAGGCCTTGCCCAGATACAGTTCTTTTCCTCAGAGGTGCAACAATGAGTTAATATGATGTATAGATCTTGCCAAGTCAAATCAAAAGTAATAGATAATTGCTGAAAGCCTTCCATAGATTGAGAAGAGTTTTTGGAATAGCATTCTAATTGTTGTTTTCTCTGAGTCAGGTCTGCCATGGTGAATGGGACATGGACTTTAATTGTGCCCATTTTTCCATTAACAACCTCCCTAAGAAGATGTAGCCCAGATTCAGGTGGAGCTGCCAGATGATAGGGGGTTCTGCCCCTGGTATGTGCAGCTGAGCTGAGAGCAGAGGGGTCTTGGGGTTTATAAGGAAAAATAATAGTAGCAGAGCCAGTGTCCTCTTTGTTTGGACTGGTTGGTGATTCATTGAGTAGCCCAGGTAGGTTAGGAGGAAGGGGCCTATTTAAAGAATCATCCTGCAATATGACCAGATGGGGCTTATTAACCTGGTTGGCAGTTAAACACATTCTACAAGAGGCTCTCAGGTCAGGGTCCTGATTCAGGGACATGAAGGCCTGGACATAGAGAACCTCAGTCCATTTGCCCTGGTTTTTTGCAGAAGAGATCTAACTGATAGCCATTAATGGGCCATTTTTCCTTGTCTCTTGAGGAGTACTGAGGCCATGCACTGTTACCTATGATCAGCTTTTTCTTTCTTAAATCTTGCAATTGAATTGATTCCGGGGTGTTAAAAGGCATCCCAAGGGAGAATTCTCTGCAACTAAAGAAGATCCCATGCTCCTAGAAAAGTTGAGAAAGTCCATTACCAAAACAAAACAACAACAACAAAAAATCCACCCCTGACTCCCAGGTAGCATTCCATGCAGGATGTGTCAGAGATACCTGGTGTCAAAGAGACTGAAAACATCCCTCGAACAAAATTGCTGTGATCACCACTCTGCCTTATGAGAGGGATGTTGGTGCCCCACTTCACCGACTTCCCCATTGCATTCTAGGCTACAAATGGTGCCAGTGAATAGACCAAAATGCCATGCTGTTTGCAAGTTACCTAATTTTGTAATTTAAGTAATAGGCAACACTGATGGAAAACAGTGAAGATAGAAATCCTCCTTGATCTAAGTAACATTTCAACACATGTAGCCCTTACAGTCAGCATCCTTAGGAAACATTCCCTGGTTGGGTTTTAATTCACTTGGGTGCTGGTTTCAGCTGGCTCCAGATAGAGGCCAAAGTTGTGTAGAGCAGAGATGTGAAGGGGACCACATTAGACCAATGAGGAGGAAACATCACATGGGAATCTTAAGATTGGCAGCTGTCTTATTGACCTAGGTGGTGTCCTGTGCCTAGAAAAGACAACTTTTAATAAGTACAGAAATGATGAGACGGCTTCACGTTTCTTGGTCTTATTACCATTCCAGCCATAGTACTAACTTCTAGCCAAAAGGCAGACTTTTTTCCTCCCTATAGAAGAGGCAAGGGATAGAGAATTGCAGCCTGAGCAATCAACATGAAAGTGTTCCAGTAAGACTGTACTCCTTGAAAAGTCCCTGAAATGAAAGAAAAGTCAGAGAAGAGGAAATATTCACCAAGTTTGCACCCAGGCTGAGAGTCCAGATGAGAAGACTTGAGCCCCAGAAGGAGCGCCAAAATAATGAGTTTTGCTGTTTGGGTCCAACAGTGAACAGTCAAGAAAGAATTCTTGAGATGTTTTTGGTGCAAAAAAGTGGTATTGTGGGCCGCCTGGGTGGCCCAGGGGGTTAAAGCCTCTGTCTTTGCTTCAGGTCATGATCCCAGGGTCCTGGGAATGAGCCCCACAATGGGCTTTCTGCTTAGCCTGCTTCCTCCTCTCTCTCTCTCTCTCTCTGCCTGCCTCTCTGCCTACTTGTGATCTCTGTCTGTCAAATAAGTAAATAAAAAATATATATATTTTTTAAAAGGTGGTTTTATTAAAGCACAGGATAGGACACCTGAAATCTGCATTATATACCTGGAGGTCTGGTTATTACTAAGATTGTGTTTTTCTTGCAAATCATTAAGACAGTGACGAACTGATAGAATTTCATATCCTGCATGACTATGATCTTTATCAGCTGACCATTTGTTTTTCCTTTCTTTGTTCTTGGGCAGCCATGAGTGCCTGGGGAAAGTCACACCTGTCCCACTGCCATCTTGCGGGCAGAGGGTATGTGAAATGCTAGTTTGCCTTTTGCCCTCAGCTTGCCTTTTGTTATCACATCAATTTGAGATGCTGCCTTTGTTGTCTATTACCTTTACTAATGGAATTGAGTCTATTTCTGGATTTTTAAATTCTGTTTTATCGATCTTTCTGCATATTAATGGACCATTATCAAAATGTTTTAAATATAAAACTGTATAAGGTTAACTCCAAGCCTCTCCATTGCTCTTTTTTTTTTCTTTCCCAGAGGTTTTTCTGGCTAATTTTGCTCCTCTTTCATCAAATTTTATAGTCAACTTATGTGGTTTCAGAAAAATAACAACAATAACGTATTTTTATTGGAATTTGTCTGTGTTTATAAATTAGGGAAAATTGAAATCTCTATAACATTGTATCTTCCTATCCAGCAACTTGACATCTTTCCATTTTTTCACATTCAAATTTGTGATTTCTTAGTTACTTTATAGTTTTCCTTCTTTGGATATTATGTATTATATTTATGCGTTGGTATTTTATGTACTGTAATAAATGGGCACTTCTTTTCCATTATGTCTTCTGTTTCTTGTTTGCATGGATGAAGGTCTTTGGATTTTATATGTTAATTTGATTACTTTTTTTGGTACCTTACTAAATTATCTTGTTTGTACCACTTTTCTCATTAATTCTTTGGGGTTTTCCAGGTATGCAGTTTGTTCTCTGTAAATATTCCTGGTTAAGGCCTCTAACTTTATATTATATAATAGAAGACATGATGACATTATTTTGTTCATAATTTTAGCAGAAAAGCTAGTAAGGAGCTAACCTTTGAGCTATGATAGATAGCTATATATAGATATATCTATATATATCTACCATAGCACACACACTCTCTAATTCTCTCTCTCTTTCCATATATATATATAGACACAAATATATATGTATATATATATATAGTATAAATATATATTACTGAGTGTTTTGACTTAAAAAAACAAACAAATAGATGTTGAATCCTGTCAAAAGTCTTTATCTGTGGAAATGCTTACATATTAATGGACTTTCTAACATTGCCTTCTTTTTCATTCTTGAAATAAACCCCATTGGATCACAATGCATCTTTTAAATTTGCTGTTAGATTCTATATTAAGTTTTTTGCATTGACATTCTTAAGTGAAAATGGTCTGTGGTTTCCTTTTATTGGAATAAAAATCTTTGGAACTTATTCCAAATAAATTTGTAGTTTGTTGGAATAAAAACCTGGCAATCCTTATCAGGTTTGGGATTAATATTGTATGTGCTTCCTAAAATAAAACACTCTCATAATTTAAGTAACAATGGAATTATGTGATCATTAAATATTATGCAAAATTTCTTTATGAAACTATTTGTCTTCTCTGTACTTTCTTTGTGATTCTTCATGTATTTCTTTTTGTGGAATAATCCTATAGCCTTTACATTTCTTTTACATTAACTGGTTTTTTAGACTTTCTGTCTTTCTACTAAGAGCAATTAATAGAATCTTAATGGGGGCGCCTGTGTGGCTCAGTCAGTTAAGCATCTGCCTTCAGCTCAGGTCCTGATCCCAGGGTCCTGGGATCAAGCCCAACACTGGGCTCACTGCTCACCGGGAACTTTGCTTCTCCCTCTCTCACTCCCCTGCTTGTGTTTCCTCTCACTGTTTCTCTCTCTGTCAAGTAAATAAATCAAATCTTCAAAAAAAAAAAAAGATCAATTTTGGTAGGTTGTGTTTGCCTAAAAACATACCTATTGAATGTTCTAAGTTTTTATATTTATTTGCATAGTTATAAAGTACTTTTTTCTTAAAAACTCTGATTTTATGCGATTTCTCTGTTTTTATACTATTTCCCTTTATCATTTCTATTTTTGTACATTTTTTCTCTCTTCCTTTTTAAAGATTTTATTTATTTAAGAGAGAGAGAGAGAAAGAGAATGAGTGAGGGGAAGGAGCAGAGAGGGAGGGAGAAGCAGACTCCCAGCTGAGCATGGAAACCACTGTGGGACTCAATCCCAGGACCCTGATATCATGACATGAGTGGAAGCCAGCTTCTTAACCCTGAGCCACCCAGGAACTCTGTGTTCTCTCCCTTTTTTTTTTCTCCCCTCTTTTTTTCCCCTCTTTTTTTTCTTTCTCCCTTTTTAAAGCTCAAATTACCTAATGGTTTCTGTATTTGTGTTTTTCAAATAACCAAACTTTGAATTTGTTAGTTCTCTTTTCTGTTTTCCAAAGTTTATCTTTATTAATTCCTTTCTTCTTTTTTTTTTTGACTTAATTTTTTTCTAGCTTGCTCTTTTAGATGTTAAATTAATTTATATTTATGCTTTCATTTTAATTGTACCAGGTATTTCAAGCTCTAAGTTTACTTGTGATATGTGCTTTAGCAGTATCACAAAGATTCTGTTTTGTTTTCATTTTATCTTCAAGAAATTCTACTATTTTATTTTTTGTTTTCTCTTTATCCTAGTTGTTTAACAGAGTGTTTTTAACTTACCAGGAAAAAGAAAATTAAAACATTTTTAAGAAATTCTGTTATTAATTTCTAAAAGTTTTATTATATTACAATCAGAGAATGTTATTTGTATATTTCTAATCTTTGTTATTTCTTGAGATTTTCTTGGTGGCCTGATATTTCCTTGATTTTCATGAATGTGTCACTTTTACTTGTAAACACAAAGGTATATTCTCTTTTTATAGGTACAGAATTCAGTATAGTTTTATAGATCTATTAGATCCTCTTTCCCACTTAACAACGAACAGAAAACCAAAACTGTAAGATGATGGAGGACAACCTTTAAACATGAAAGACAGACACCCAAAACAAATAGACCTGAAAGGAACCAGAAACTCTGCAGGAAGAAGAAAACTCCCCATCATACACTCCCTTCCCCAAAAAACTATCAATAATATGTGCAGAGAAGAAAGAATATTGCATCCCTGAAACAAGAATATGTGGTATTAATAAGAAATTCTGAAAACACAATAGAGCCCTTGAAAATGAAAAAGGTACAGCAACAATGAAAACGGAACAGAGGGGATTGAAAATAAAGTTGCAAATATCGTCTATAAACTGACACAAACAGAAAAAGAGATTGAGAATAGGAGATAAAATGATTTAATTTGGTCTCCTGAAAGTTGCCCAAAGTCCTCAAATACTAAGAGGAAGCCCCTCATTGCAGATGAATCACTGTGGGCTAAGGGCTTAGTAGGCTCTCCCTTGAGGTTAGGCAGGCAGGGCAAGGGCCCATGTGTAGTTTTCTTTCTCCTCTGTGCAGCCTGACCTGTCCATTTGCTTCTGGGTACAGGACAGCACTTCATTGGTCTCATATCCTTCCTGGACACTTCAACAAGGCCCCCTATGGTTCTCTGCCCCTGTTCACATGAAATCTGACCCTTTTCAGTCTACACACCACAGATGGGACCACTCACAGATGGGCCAGACACTGGAGGACCCTAGGACCCAAAGGCCTTCCTGTCTTCTACCCTCAGCCATTTCTTAGGATGCTGGCTCCAAATCCTTCTAGTATCACTCCAAAAAAACCCTCATTTTGCTTCTTTTCTGTCATAATGTAGCTTTCAGGCAAAGCTTCTCAAAAAGGAGTTCTGTTAGCAATGCAAAAGTGTCTGCCAAGTTAAGGAGAGCCTACCAATCCTTAAAAACACAATGGCCATTCTGCTTCTGCAGGGTTGAGAGGAAATGCCTTAATTCTTTCTAGATGAGTCACAGTTCCTGATGATGGGCACAAGACCACTTGCTAAAGCAACAAAGACACTAACTAATGCAGTCTTAAGTTTTATACCCTGGAATAAAACGCAGAATACTCTATGGCACTTCAAACAAATGCAGTGACTATATGTATACTCATATGGAAAACCACCAGGAAGTAGGTTTAAGTTAAAAACCAAGTTTCCCTGTGTTGATGGATCGTGTGGCTCCAGGGCTTAAACACCTGGCTCTTGACCCTGGCTCTGCCACTTGACACTTTGCTCTGCGAAGCTTGTCTATCTCTGTCCTTCAGTGTTCATATCTGTAAATGGGGATTAAATGATTAAATGGGGATTAAATGGGTTATATAAAAATAAAATGAGTTGATATCGATAAGTCCGTAGAACAATGTCTGCCCCATAGGAAGGGCAAAATAACCAGATATTATTATAATATGCTCCAATGTATGTAAAAAAATAATAATATAATAGGGTTGTAAATTTATTTAAATTATTACTCAAATATGCAGATGTCTTAGTTTGCTATGACTGCCATAACAAAGTACCACAGACTGGGTAGTTTATACAATAGAAATATGTTGTCTCACAGTTCTGGGGGTAAAAGTCCAAGACAAAGGGATCAGCAGGGTTGGTTTCTTCTGAGGTCTCTCTCCTTGGCTTGTATGTGGTCATCTTCTCCCTGTGTCCTTTACATGGTCTTCCTCTGTGTCTGTGTCCTAATTTCCTCTTTTTTATAAGTACACACAATTTATTTAATTAGGGCCAACCCCAATGATTTCATGTTGACTTCATCATCCTTGAAATACATGATCTCCAAATACAGTCACATTCTGAGGTACTGAGGGTGAGCATTTCATTCAACATAGGAATTTTAAGGGGAGACAGTTCAGCCTGAAATAGCAGAGAAATTTAAATTCCTTTGTTTGACTATAGCTAAGTTGCCTTTTTTCCTGAGTCCTTACCTGATTTTTTGGGGGGAAAAATTACTAAAATATCAATCTGTTTAAAACGTGGACATAGCTGATCTTTTAAACAATACTCTTGAAGGAGTCTGATCATTTCTGGGTAAAAGGGCCTGATATCTTCATGGCTTTCTCCATTCTCTGCCTCTCTAAGAGGGTATTTTAGAAGATATGGTGGGTAGGGTAGGGCTATAGCTTTCAAGACTGCATGGTGGTAGGGAAGAGTTTTGGTCCCCCAGCCTCCTCTGCCCCTGTCTACTCTCCCAGAGAGAAGATTGCAGGAGAAGTAACAGGTGATATAGTTCTCTTGGCTTATACAGGACTTATACAAGACTCAATGACTTAACCTCACTTTAGTTCCTGCAAACACAAAAGACCCTCTGAAGTGCGTCCGTGATCCTGGGTAGGTGGTTAAACAATGGCCAGGTTAGGAAAAGGATGAGGGATGATCCCAAGGCTCATGTCACTAAGGGCATTGTAGAGAGGACTTCTGATAGAAGGGGCAAGGATTCTAAATTAGCATGCAAGGTACATAGCAAATGTGAGTAGTTACATCATGAGCAGGCATGCACCTCAGGCTGGTGTCGTGGATGGAGCCACTTCAAACAGCTTCTCAAAGCAGACTCTCCAAGCAATACGGATGCTCTAAGTCAGTTGACAGCAGGTGAGCACTTCTGAATGACCCATCCGATTTAGAGCTAAGCAGAGTGCAGGTGGCCAGGCATCGGCAACCCAGAAAGGCATCTCTCAGAAACTAGGCTAAGTGCCCTGTATCTTTAAGCTGGGTAAGTATACCCATGCATCATGAGCTGACAGTGGTGCCAGTGGTAGGAAACCACCTTCTTAGTGACCCATGAACTGCCTTTCTCACTTCATCCCAACTGTCTCCTATGTCAAATCCCCCTCCAGTTTCCCTGGTTCTTGGGTTCAGTTATGGAGAGGATATGTATCCCAGACCACTGACCAGTAGCTGGTTCTTCTAACAGACATAAGAAGAGGATGTGTGCCTTTGAGAAGCAAGTGATCTGCTCATGATAGGCAATAAATCTGTTTCCAACTCTGTAGGTCAGGCAGGTGTTAGGCTGAGGGTCCATGAATACATAGGTATCCAGGGTGTCACCTCGGTAAATGCGGGAATATTGGAATCGAACCTCCCAAAAGAGCAATTTCAAACTGCTCTGTAACTCTCTGCCCTGCCCCGTAAGCACACTATACACCCTCTGCTTGGCTCACCCACTGACCAGGGCTGAGGTTTCAAGATGGATTTACTATGTAGGCAGGGACTAAGAATAGTTGGTAGCTTTTAAAATCAACATCTACAAATTAACCATTGCCATTACTAGCAGCAGAAATTTAAAAATGAACACTAAAATCTATTTCTTGAGAATTCTGAGAGGATGGGAGTTTCTTCATTAGGATGAAGTCAAGATGAAAAAAAATTGTGAGCAAATTTCAATCTGACAGAGATTACAACTAGAACAAAATAGATTCCTCCCTCATGGAAAAGTCAGGGTGTACAGTGGTATGCCCTGTTTGTAGTTACAAGGTGGTAGATGGGCGTGGCTCCATCCAGTCTCTGGAAGTCCCTTTACCATCCCTAGGGTGTGGTTCTCATCTTCAAGGTCTAAGTCAGCAACTGTGTTCTAGACAGCAGGGCAGAGGAAGGAAGGAAGATAGGGCAAAAGGCATAGTCCAGCAGTCTCTTAAGGTGGGTTCCTGAAGGTGGCCACAGGACACTTCCTCTTGCATTTCCTCAGCCAAACTTTAGTTTGTGATTGCAGCTAGTTATGGGGAGGCTGGTAAATGGGTTCATTCTTTGCAGTTCTCTGCTCAGATACAAAACCTACAACTACTAAAGAAAAGGAGAGTGTATATTAGGGACAGTCTCTGCCACAGATGACTTCAGTGCAGTGTCTGGTCCCTTCTCCCTTCATTTCCCTCCTTTGCATTATCTTGAGCACCAGGACACAAAGCCAGGGGAGATGGAAGACTCTGTTTCCCCCTGAGCCATGGAAATCACTGGGGGAAAGAACAGGAAGGGAAAGCAAGCAGAAAGATTGAGTACTTTTCCATCCTTCCCATCAAGTTGCTCTCCAGTGGAAATATTATACAAGAAGCAGCCACCAGGCAGGTTTTAGAGCATGTAAGAGGAAAGATTAGAGAAGAAAAAAATCATAAGCTAGGTTGATAACAGGGACCATGCCTTCCTATACAATTATATTCTTGGTGCCTAGAATACAACCTGTATTGTAGTAAGCATTCAAAACTCTTAGTTGAATCGGGGAGGAAAAGGCTAACTTTTTAGGGAGTGATAGTGCAATAACCTACATGATCAAGGGGTAAGAAAATTGACATATCTTACAGCCCTGGGTCCTGAGAAGGATGCTGACTGTTCCTTGTGGAAAGTGACCCCTTGTTTATCTTACACGATAAACACTCTGATAAAGCAGAAAGGATTGCTGATTTGATATTGCTGAGCCTTGCCCTCACTGTATAAATGCTATTTGTCTGCTATGGCTGGGGAGGATTCGTGACTCTGGGCTCCTTGCCAGGCGTCAGCATGTCATTGTTGAAGGTCCACAGACTCTCTTCCAGAAAGAGCCATTTCCCTTTTCAGCTCAGCTGTTTGGGGAGAAATTAAAGTGCTGTGGTTAGAACTGCTTCATTCCTGTCCACCACTGGCAGGAAAGCAGGGAGAATTGCAAGGAAGGTGCCAGCTGCTGAGTGGGGGGCCAGCGGGCGGGGAGTGTGTGGGGAATATTTGGGGGATGGGAGAACTCAGGGGGTACCTCTTACTGGAGGCTGCAATGTGGGGAGCAGAAGGCGGATTGCAGGGGAGGGCCTCAAAATGACCCAAGACATTTTCCCAAAAGTCAAAGAAATATAATGGCGTTAACAGAAATGAGCAGCTCTCTATGTACTGAAATGGAGTTCTCTCCAAGTCATGATGGAAAGAGGGAAAAGCCAGGTGCAGAATAGTATGTATAATATGCTACAATTTGCATAGGGAAAAATAAATATATGTATATACATAAATATTTGTAAATTCAAAGGCCATCTCTCAGAAGATACTCAAGAAAATGGTAACTATAGTTGCTTTCAGGAAAGGGGATTCTGTTACCAAAAGATGTGGAACAAAAGACTTTATTTCA
Source organism: Mustela nigripes (assembly GCF_022355385.1). NCBI lineage: Eukaryota > Metazoa > Chordata > Mammalia > Carnivora > Mustelidae > Mustela > Mustela nigripes. The sequence goes on along the minus strand of NC_081560.1, from coordinate 148,083,870 downwards.
CTTTATACCCTTATGTAGTTTGTCTGTCTGTCTTTCTTTCTTTATTCTTCATTTTTTTTTTTAAGTAGGCTTCACTCACAACCCCAAGGTCAAGACCCACCTGAGATCAGGATCTGGACACTTAACAGACTGAGCTACCCAGGGACCACCCCCCAACTTGCATAGTTTCTCAATGTTATGTCATGTGCAAAAAACAAAACAAAACAAAAAAACACTCAAGGGGCACCTGGGTGCCTCAATCAGTTAGATGTCTGACTCTTGATTTGGTTCAGGTCATGATCTCAGGGTTGTGGGATTGAGCTCCACATCAGGTTCCCTGCTTGGTGGGGAGTCTGCTTAAGAGTCTTTCTCTCTCCCTCCCCCTCTGCTCCTCCCTTAGCTTGGGTGCTTGCTCTCTCTAATAAATAAATAAATAAATAAATAAATAAATAAATCTTTTTTAAAAATACCACTCAAAATAGGAAATAAATAATCATTACATAATAATAACACACATTCAAAAAAAGAAATTACCAGAATCATTGGTTGAAGCAAGAAAAATTGAGGGAGGAAACAGCAGATAGGACTAGGAGCCAAGGCTATGAAATGCAGAAAGGCCAGGAGCCAGGACAGTGTGATGGGAGTAAGCCAGAAGGAGAGCAGGAGCAGGAGAATATCATAGAAAAGGAGCCATTCTCTGGGCTAGGCTTTCACAGTGAAGGGGATAGGCGAAGACTTCTGTCTTTCATCCCCCAGGAAAACCACACCACAATTCACTTAGAAGAGCCCAAAATACTCAACTTTGTAAAATGCACAGTTATGTTACCGCCAACTTTAATGAGAGGACAGGATGAGGGACAAGTCTTTTTAGATGGAGCTTTACCATGTATCTATCCAGGTCCCGGCTGCACCCAGTGCACCTGCTAGCAGAGGCTGTCTCAACCTAAATGCTCACAGGGGTGCCTGTGGGTTCTTCAGCTGATTTGGACATCCAGGAAAGGAGGGCCAAGCCCAGGATCCCTTAGCTGGATGGTATCCAGCTGACTTGGGGGGAAACCCTGGGGGAGTCCCAGGAAGTTGGAAGCCATATTCTCTTTATTTCACTGCCCAACCTGACATTTCCCTTGTCACCTGGGGAAGATAAGCATTTTAGCTTGCCTCCTTTGAAAATGAAGAGGAGGGCTGAGAGAGGGGAGAAAGGAAGCACCAATCTCCATAGATCCAAATTGGGATTATGTCCAAATTCACGTGATCTATGGCAGGATTTTAATGTCTGTAGAAATTAAGGACAGTGACAATGCTACATGTTGAACCAGTGAAATGCAGCCAAATGACTAAAAAGATAAATTTCTGGCCTCAGATGTTTCATATTGTGAAAGAAAAGATTACACAAGGGGTGGGACTAGTATGAGGGGGTACTGCAGAGGGCTTGCAAAGGTGTCTGTAATAAAAACCGCACATGCGACATGGTCCCTTTTATGTAACATCACAGATTTCTATGTGATTGTAAAGTATACCTTTAACATTGTTGATGAACACCAATGAAGCTTTCCATTTGAGATGTTAGAAAGAAGTAATGGAGAAAGCTAAAAATGAAGACTACCATAAAGGTAATGAAATTACTCAATTTGAAAATAGGAAAAGAGTAGGATTAATGAATAAAACCAAATCAAGAAACACAAATATAAGAATGTCCAACAAATGTAATAAAGAAAAAGGAGAACATAATTTCTACATGTATCAAGGACAATATTTTGAAAACACTGAACAATGTATTTCTGAATATTCTCTAAATCATGTTCCCCAGCAGCTACCCTGCCATTAAGGCTCTGGGGAACGTGGCCAAATGGCCGCCATAGGAAGAAAGAGGAATTAACAGTGGAGAAGTGATTTCCAGACAGGAGGGGAAATCAAAGAAAGCCCTTCTGGTTCTCGGGAGAAATTGATGAGAGAGATATATATAATGTCAGGTGTCAGTGTCCTTATGTTCAGCCGTCTCCCCATTTGGATTCTAATGTTAAAATGGGGGGAGATGATAGGGAAAAATCACCCCTTCCAATAGAAAGCCTAAATCAAAGGGAGCTTGTATTTCTCTTCCTCTTTGGTCCTCTAGAAGGATGCCTCTCACAAGGACTCCCACATCATGTTAGGGCACAGGAGGTGGCATGGAATGCTCATCAGAAGGACAGCTAGAGGAAATACTCCCCCATCTCCTTCCCCTGTTTCTCCTGTGGGTTGCAAGGACTCCAGAAATTCTCTTAAGCTCCCAGGAATGTGTGGGTTAGGCAGCTGAGTTGAGAACCACTGAGCCAGGTATAGGACCATTACAGTGAGAGCCAAGTGATCCCAAATTAGGGGCTATAGGGGAGATGTTGTCTAGGGCTCCACAAAGTATGGCCTTTGGACCCACTTCACTTTGTACCCTATTAGAATTGCAAACTCTCAGCTCTCCCCTAGAGCCAGAATCAGAATCTCTGGGTGTGGTGCCCAGGAATCTGTTCTGACAAGCTCTCTAGGGCATTTTTCTGCATGCTGCAATTCAAAAAACACTGGTGAAGATAGCCTGGCCAGGAGGCCGTTGGAGAAAGTCTAGACTCAGAAGAGTTGGGAGTGGGATGCTCAATTGGCAGAGAGGGGCTCACAAAGATTTTGGGTGTCTGCTGGACCCCGTAGCCAGATGTGACAAAGTACACAGCTGGTAGACCTGCCCAAGACCTACCCTTCCATGTCCCCAGTGCATGCTGTGCTCCTGTCCATCCAGATCCCTCATTCAGAAGTAAAAGACTGAATATTGATGGATGATTTCTCTCTAATAAGAAACATAACCCAGAAGAGAGCTAACCATTGAAATGGAAGGTCTAACTTGCTGCCAGGTCACCTGGGCCCTAGCTGCTGCTTGTCATCTGAGACAACACTGAGATGACAGGGTCGTGTTGAGGCCCTGCTCCTCTCCCATACCCATAGAGTCCCCAGGGCCTACTCTCCTGACACTGGCCGTACAGAACAGGCATAGTTGTATTTTCTAAATAACTTCATAGGTGTAACAGTTTTTATAAAAGTCACACACAAACATGGCTAGGAGCACTAAGAGGACGATGATGATATAGTGAGAAAGCAAAACCTGCCACCTTTCTGACCACACCCCAGCTCTCCCTGAACAACCACTTTTCATCCCAACATTAGTCTTCGGCATTCTCTCTTAACTTGCTATAGATTTTAGCTCTCTTACGTCACCTTCTCTTCCTTTCACTCTCCCAATATAGCTCTATTACTACTTTTGGCTAAATCAATAAACAGAGGTTACCTTATTATGTCTACGTTGACAATGTTCTTTGTAGAGCTAGGGCGTGTGTTATGACTACAGATCCTTTCTTGTATAGCTTTGTGTCATTCTCTCTGAAGTCCTAACGTGCTTTCTTTTCTTTCATTAAATGATAGCAGCAAGACAAGTCCTCATGGTTAGGGGGATGGAGTTACCTCTTTTTTTCCTCAGGAGATAGATACTCCTCCCTGTGCATATGTCTCTCTACTCTGACCTGGGTCTGCTGTCCTGTTGTCATTCAGAGGCTTTGATTTGCACAGTGGAGGAAGAAGTTCTGTCTCATAGAAGGTGGCAATGAGCACTTCTCCCTAGAATCCAAAGAGCACTGAGGAGATGAGCTCTTCAGAGCACAACCTTCCCTGAGGAGACAAGGCCCTCCAGGGCATGACCCCTGTCCTAATCCTGCTGTAGGCCTCCTGCTTGCACCTGCCTCACTGTGGGATGTCTCTTTCTTTAAACCTCCACCCACCATTCCAGCAACACACTCCCTGTTTGAAGAATAAGGCCTCATTCCCCACGCCTATCCTTTTATATGGCTCCAGGACCCTTCCCCAAGGTTGGATCTTTCATCCCAAGCTGCCCCCTGGGGAACTCCTATCCCATAATCTACTCCCCTGTGAATCCTGGGTCAGGAGGGGCTTTGGTCTTCAGAGGCCAGTGGTGGAGGTGCAGGCTGCCTGCCATCTGGTCAGCTTTCCTTTGTCGCATTCCTACCAGCATGACCTTGGGCTCTTCTGCTTCCTCAAATGAGAGGCACCCATTAAATCCAGCGCCAACACCCACAGGTCCCATGGACGAATACCAGTGCTAATTGTCAGGGACAGTGCCCAAACCCACAATGAGGAACAAGCTCTTCCCTGACCGGTCTTATAATTAGTAACATACCTCTCTTTTTCCTGGGAGTCAGTACGCTGCATTGTTATGGGATGTCCTGTTTGGTTTATCTCCTTGGGGCTGGCCTGAAAAATAAAGAAGCCATATTATGCTTTGAAGGGGGCTCCCTGGGTATCCCGAGAGGGACTGTGAAATGACCCTTCCAACAATGCCTTCATTTCATTCTCAGCCAAGAGTCTTTGGTCCTGCAAGTCCTTCTGAAGAAAAGGGAGATAATGGCCAGTTCTTCCCATTCAGGATGTGTGGTTTGTTTTCAATTTTACATTTATTGGGAAAAAAGAAACTGGAAGGAAAGGCACCCATGTGTTAGCAGTTGTTATCTCTGGATATAGACATAGAAGGGATTGCTTTTCTTTTTTATTCTTTCCTGCATTTTCTTACTTTAAAAAAGATAACTACCACAAGATGCTATCTAACAGATATTTCTAAATATTAAAAAATATCTATCTATCTATCTAGTAGCAGGAGTAGAAGGACCCATCCTGTATTTGAATTAAAAGTAGGTCTATTTGGACACACTGGACCACTGAGGTGTTAGAAGCAGAGGTCATTTTGCAAGAATGGGCACCCGGATGGAAGAGATTGGTCACTGTTGAATGACCTGTGAAACCCAGGTGAAGCCCATCCCAGTGGAGCTGAGGTGCTTGGGGAAGCAGCCAGCAAGTGAGTGGTTCTGAATGCTTCAGTTTTCCCTGCCTGGGGTAATATCATTAAAATTCAGCAGGACAGCAGGATGCTCTCTTAAAATTTCTTGGTTGGGGGAGGGTAGTGGCATTTTCTATCTCTGAATCCCATTTTTAGAAAAGATAATACAGAGGAATCCTTCTCACTACAACAATTCTCTTTATAAAATAGAAATAAAAATGAGGTAGAAAGTATTATCTTCTTGATCTCAAGTGGACATCTTATATCCAAAGACCCACTGGTCCAGGGACACCTGTCTCCTTCACACTGACTATTGAGCAGTGATGTTTGGTGAAAATGATAAGAATACCTATACAGGCATCACAAAGCTATTTGGAAGTAAGAACAAGGACAAATTAGGCCACAGATATAACAATCAGGGATGACTGAAATGCCAAGTTCTACCACTGGGGTGTTAGAAGCAGAGGTCACTTGGCAAGAATGGGCACCCAAGGATGGCAGAGTCTGGTCACTGTTGAATACCCAGTACCTAGAGCAGTGCTGGGTGCATAATGAGCACCCAAAATGTGATTTCAAAATGCATTTGTAAGTGAATGAGAGGGGCTAGGTCTGGCCTCCTCCCTGATAACCAAGTTCCTGGTTGGATCAGGCTCCGCCTGCAGGAATTCCTCCCCTCTCATTCACTCACCAGTGCATTTTTTTTTTTAAAGATTTTTATTTATTTACTTATTTGATAGACAGAGAGAGATCACAAGTAGGCAGAGAGGCAGGCAGAGAGAGAGAGAGAGGGAAGCAGGCTCCCCGCTGAGCAGAGAGCCCGATGCGGGGCTCGATCCCAGGACCCTGAGATCATGACCTGAGCTGAAGGCAGAGGCTTAACCCACTGAGCCACCCAGGTGCCCCTCAACAGTGCATTTTGAAAATATGCTTTGGGTGTCCATTATGCACCAGGCACTGCTCTAGGTACTGGGCATTCAGCAGTGACCAGTGTCTGCCATCCTTGGGTGCCCATTCTTGCAAAGTGACCTCTGCTTCTAACACCCTAGTCATCAGATGTGTCCAAATAGACCTATTTCCAATTCAAACTCAAGATAGGTCTTTTTACCCCTGCTACTTGATAGATAGGTAGACAGAGAGATAGATTTTTTTTTTAATATTTAAAAACAATTTGTTAGATAACGTCTCCTGGTAGATATCTTTTTTTAAATGAGAAAATGCAGAAAAGTATTAAAAAGAAAAACAATCACTTCTATGTCTATATCCAGAGATAACAACTGCTAACACATGGGTGCCTTTCCTTCCAGAAGGGTTCCCATCCATTAGAGCTACCACCTTCCATCCTTGAGTGTGGATAGGAACACTTCTGAATCCCTTTGGTCCGTGTGGGTAACTCAGCGAGCTGCAGCCACGTGTCCGAGGTAGGGCCCAGGAACTGAAAAACAGGACTGTTTAATTACAGCAAGCTTCTTTTGTGTATAGATGTCCTTTGTGAGGACATCTACAAGACCCACAGAAACTTCAGCAAGATCAAATTGTGGGGAAGATTAGGATGCCAGCTTAGATCTCACAGGACTGGAGAGCCTCTCTAGAAAGCAGCTGCAGATCCACAGGGGGGTGGCAAGTGCTCTTCTCTGGGTGAGGGAGTCACAGGGACAGCTGACACATTAAGCAGATAATGCCATCCTTCCTCTGGCAGTTGGTACTCACAGAGGAGTGAGCTCAGCTGTCATCTCAGGGTATAAGAGCCTCTTCCCCCAGCCTCTTGACAAAGACCACAAGATTCAGGTAGGGATCCAGCCCCAGACAAGTGTCCCGCAGAGAAAGTGAGTTGGAAACCAGGTCAAATAGACAAAGACAAGAGAAGGGGTAGCCAGAGATTCAGTGGGCACCCAACAAGAGGCTCAACTGTGGCACAGCTCGTGGGTGAGGCCATGGTGTCCTCCTGTCCTGGCTGGAAATATTTCAGGGTGTGGGTGGGGCTGCCTTTGCAGAGGAATGTCACTGACACTTCCACAGGGAGGGCCTGGGGCAGCGAGGCCTTATCCATCTTGTCTTTCCAGCTCTACTACAGCGAATATGGAGACATGCTAAGGAGTGTCTCCCTTTTATTTTCAAAAATTTGCATTTTTTCCTTCAGTGACCTGCATCATGGCACAGTAATGATAGTAATAATACTGCTAATAGCTAAATTGTATTGAATACTTTCCACAGGCTAAGCACGTAACATACATAATTGTATACGATCAACCCTATTATCCCCATTTTACATATGGGAAAGGCTCGAGCTTATAAAATTAAGCAAATGCCCCTAAATCACACAGCTAGTGGAAACAGTGTGAATTCAGACAATCTGAGTTCACCTTTAACCACTATGTCATTATCTTACCATAGAAGTTTCTTCCCTAAGTCTGTTTATTGCTAAACTGAACACATCTCAGGCTTCAAGGGAAGCTCCTGGTCTTAGTTGTGAAGCCCATTCTATTCATGGGGGACCTAACCACACACCAGGAAATCCCTAGGTTGGCAGTCTTAAGTCCCTGTCTTAGGACATTGCCAGTCCACGTCTTCAGGGATGACCTCATTTTCTCTCACTGAGTAGGAATGTAGGTACTTGTTGGCTCTTTCAAGCACCAAGAGGAGCTCCCCTCAAGGCTGAAGAAGTGGGTATGGAAGAAACAGTATCTCCTGGCTTCAGTCAGACCACTACAATAATAAGTAATCAAAAGTACTTGTTAGCTAATCCAGATGCTTTTTAGTTCTTAGGTAGGTCAAGGGTCTCCAGTGCTGTCTGTGTTTTGGAAACAGCAGTATCCAGATTATAAAGAGCTGGGAGCTTTGAACTGAAAGAGACCTGGCATTAAATTCTTTCCCCACTGTTGGAGCTGACTCATAGGGGTTCAAGACAGCTAACTTTTCCCAGCTGTGCTGAGAGCACGAGCTTAACCATGGCGGGAATATTTATACCACAGAACTAGGTAAATACTCAGGGCTTTCTAAATTGTTCTAGAAATAAGGCTTATGAGCACACCACTGGCCCAGGCTGTCACAACAAGATAATAGGCAACGTCAAGTTCTCTCTTTTATGACTCTGGCTTTTAGTTGGTGGTTTTCTGACTATCTCTATGTCACACATGGGAAGTGGAAATCAACATGACAGGTATGTTTGTTATGTATCACTGTGTAACAAATCACTCTGAAATGTATTGGCTTAAAGCAATAGCAGGTCTTTATCTCTTGTAGTTTCTTTGAGCCAGAAATTTGGGAGAGAGTTGGCTGTATGGTTCTGGATTGGGGTCTCTTAGAAAAGAGCAGGCAGGATATCATCTGGATTTCCAGTTGCCTGAAGCCATGGCTGGAGGATCTGAGCAAAGTTTAATTCACTCCTATGACCAGTGACTCCATGTTGGCTGTTGCAGGAGGCTTCAGTTCCTGGTCCCAAGCAATCATCAGATTGCTTGAAGGCTTTTACCCTTTGAGAATTGGGTTCCTCCTGAAAGAATAATCCAAAAGAGCAAGATAAAAGCTGCAATGTGTTTGATGACTTAGCTTTGAAAGTCGGATTTAAATTCTGCATTTCCACAATATCCCGTTGGTCACACATCAGCCCTATTCTATGTAGAAGAGGACTATAGCAGGGGGTAAATGCTAGAAGGAAGAATTGTTTGAAGGTCTTGAAGCCTGCCTACCAAAATTTATATAGAAAAATTGTAATTTGCTCATCCAAGAGGACTGGTAGCAAATCATTTTCTCCTAAATCCCATGGCCACCTGCCTGATATCTGTAGCAAATAGTTGCTTTGCTTTTCCCCCCCCCCCCAGGCAATAAAAAAGGGGGATGGTCATTGGATGGGCAAACAAATGACAGTGTCTGCCGCATTATACACTCTCTAGACAAGAAACCCTTCTTGTGTCCACTGGACAATTGGCCTCTACATGTTTCCTCCAAGCTTATTAACCAGAATAATTGCTCTTGTGTCTTTTATGCTTGGTTTGCACAAGCCAACTTTGTGTCTCTCTGATTGAATAGACAGCCTTTTCATGAGGTGGGGCTGGATCTCTGAGCAGAGAGCAAAAAAAAGAAAACGACTGATGTGCAAAAGAGTTTCTTTGCCTCTGAGGAGACAAGGGTAACTGCTTCTACTGCATTTGGCCTGATCGCAGGTACATAATTCTGAAGCTGCTGCTTGCAGCTTGCTGGGGTAATATCCAGGTGGAAGGAAAATGTTCTGTGACTGCTCCCTAGGCAGTTGTCTCTGGAAGTATTTGAAACATTTTCAGAACAGTGAACAGTGAAGGCAGGAGAGGTAAAAGCAGTTTTTATAACAAAGTAATAATGATTATTAACATTTGAGTCCTTGATAGTATAATGGCACAAATGAGTTCCAAGGTAAGAAGATACTGTGCCCTTCACATCACAGACTATGTTTTTCACTCAAAACTTTAATATGGAGAGCTCAAAACAATTAAGTTCCTTCACCTTATAAAAAGATTTGGATAAAGCAGGAGCCACAAGGTCCTCTTCATATTCCCTACAATGCCCAAATTGAAAACTTAAATCCAAATATTCTCAAATAGAAAATGCGATGTGTTTTCCTCCTAACAGACCTAGAGCTGGGTCTGAAACAGAAGGCTTTGAAAGTAGCTTTCTTTATGAATTAGATCATTTATCCCAACCACCTATAATGAGTGTACTGTGTAGAAAATCACACCAGACCCAAGATGTGCCAGACTCCATTGAGCCATTTGTGATGGGATCACTAGACAGGCAGATTAAAGAACTGTGTTACACAGCGGAGTCTGGACTTCAGCAAGGCGCAAGGTGAGTCCCTCCTAATTACCACAAAGACTGAAGGGAGGGATGGGGGTTGGATGGCAAGATCATAGGGATGAATGTAACTGGTTGTTTTCAAAGGGTCCCAAATGAACTTCTCTATCGACTTGAAGTGAAGTTCCCCATCTCTTCCCAGACACTCTTAAATGTGTTCTTGTCAAAAATCCCTTGTAACAGGGTCTTTTGCAGAACAAATGTTTTTAATTTTGATAAAGTCAGATTTATCAGATTTCCTTCCTTTCCTTTTGGTGTCTAGCGTAAGAACACTTTGGCTGGTTCTTACAGCCTGTAGTTTTTTCCCCTAAGATTTTTTTCTACAGGTTTTTGTAGTTTTACACTTTATATTTGTAAGTGCATGGCCCATTTTAAGTTGATTTTTATATGCAACGTGACACTTAGGTCAAGTTTCATTTTTATGTATTTGTTTATGCCTACGGATGTCCAGTTGCACCATTCATGTATGCTTCTGTGCCCTCACCAAAAATTAGGTGAGCGGAGCACCTGGGTGGTTCAGTGGATTAAGTGACCGCGTTTGGCTCAGGTCATGATCCCAGGGTCCTGGGATCAAGTTCTGCATTGGGCTCCCTGCTCAGCAGGGAGTCTGCTTCTCCCTCTCTCTCTACCCCTTCACCTGGCTTGTACTCTTTCTCAAATAAATAAATAAAATCTCTTTTAAAAAAAAAATCAGGTGGGCGTATTGCTATGGGTCTTTTTCTGAGTTCTCTGGTTCTATTCCGCTGATCTACATGACTGAACTTCTGTCAATACTAAATAGTCTTGATGTCTATAGCTCTATAAGAAGCCTTGAAATTGGGTAAATGGATTCCTTCCAGTTTATTCTTCCTTTTCAAAAAATTTACGGTATTTAAGTTCCTTTGCCTCCATATATAATTTTTAAAACCTATATCTATACAAATTTTTGCTAGGATTTTAGTAAGAATTGCATTATAGGGGTGGCTGGGTGGCTCAGTGGGTTAAGCCCCTGCCTTCGGCTCAGGTCATGATCTCAGGGTCCTGGGATCAAGTCCCGCATCAGGCTCTCTGCTCAGCAGGGAGCCTGCTTCCCCCTCTCTGCCTGCCTCTCTGCCTACTTGTGATCTCTCTGTCTGTGTCAAGTAAATAAATAAATCTTTTTTTAAAATTACATTATACCTGTATATCAATTTAGAGAGAATGAATACCTTCACTGTGTTGAGTCTTCCAATTCATGAACAAGATGTGTTTCTCCACTTACTTAAGTCTTTTTTAATTTCTTTCATCAGCATTGCACAATTTTCAACATGTAAGTCCTATACATGTTTTGTTAGATTTACACCTAAGTTTTCCACTGTCTTTGAGCAATTGTAAATGGTATTGTATCTTGATTTCACATGCTAGCTGCTAATATATAAAAATAGAATTGGTTTTTGTATCTTTTTCTTTTCCTTTTTTTTTTTTTTTTTTTAAAGTAGGCTCCATGCCCAGCATGGAGCCCAGCATGGAGCCTGAAGTCATGACCCTGAGATCAAGATCTGAGCTGAGATCAAGAGCCGGACGCTTGCCCAACTAAGCTACCCAGGCACCCCTGCGCATTTTTGTTTTATCCTACAATCTTGCTTGTAGGATATTTGTTAGTTCTAAGAGTATATTTGCACATTTACTGGAATTTTCTGTAGACCATTCTGTAGACCATCAAATCTGCAAATAGAGGCAGATTTATGTCTTCCTTTCCAATCTGTATGCTATTTACTTCCTTTTCTTGCTGTTATGCTGGTTAGAACTTATGGCACTATATTAAATAAGAGCTATGAAAGTAGACATCCTTACATTGCTCATGGTCTTGGGGATAAAGCATTTATTTTTTTCATCTTTAAGTATGATGTTAGCTCTAATATATATTTTTTTACCCTTAGAGAAAAGTCTATAACTTTCTCATTTTGTCTTTGGTTTTGGTATTAGGGTAATGATATCTTCTTAAACGGAGAAGTCTTCCCTCTTATTGTCTATAAGAGATTGCATAGAATTAGTATTAATTTTTCTTTAAACAGTTAATAGAGTTCTCTGGGTCTGGAGATGTTGTTTCTGGGAGATTTTAAATTATAAACTCAATTCCTTTAATAGTTGTAGAAGGCCTATTAAATTATCTGTTTCATATTGGGTGAGTTGTGGTCATTTGAGCTTTTTAATGAAATGACCCATTTCATCTACATTGTGAAATTTATGTATGTATAACTGTGTGTGGTGTTCCCATATTAATCCTTCTGCTATCTGCAGAGTCTGTAACAATATCCTAGTTTCATTCCTGATACTGATAATTTGCATCTTCTTTCTTTTATTCTTATCACTCTTATTAGAGTTTTGTCAATTTTATTGACTTAAAAAAATCTGTTTTATTGATTTTCTACATTACTTTTTTGTTTTCAATTTCATTGATTTTTTTTCTCCTCTTTAGTACTTCCTTCCTTCTGCTTGTTTTGGGATTATTTTGCTCTTCTTGAGGTGAGAGCTTAGATAAGTGAGTTAAGACTTTTCCTCTTTTTTAAAATTGAGATATAATTGACATGTAACATAAAGATTTGATATATATATATATTATGAAATGGTCATCACAATAACCCCAATTAATATTCATTACCACATAGAATAACAGATTTTTTCCCTTGGGTTTAGAATTTTTTAAAATCTCTTCTCTTAGCAAATTTCAAATATACAATAAAATATTGTTAACCATAGTCACAGTGCTATACATTACCTCCCCTGATTTATTTATTTTATAACTAAGAATTTGTACCTTTTTATCACCTTCAGTCATCTTGCCCACCCCCTGTCCCCTGACTCTGACACACACCAATCTGTTCTCAGTATCTGTGAGGTTGTTTCTTTAGAACTTGTTTTTTAAGATTCCACATATAAGTGAGATCATATGGTATTTGTTTTTCTCTATGACTTGTTTCACTTAGTGTAATGCTAAGTTCTATCCATGTAGTAATAGCAAATAGCAAGATTTCTTTCTTTTTTGTGGTTGAATAATATTCCATTGACTATATACCATATTTTCCTGGTATAGGGGTGCAGATATGTTTGGGGGTTAGTGTTTTTGTTTCTTTTGGGTAAATACTCAGGAGGAGAATTGCTGGATGATATGCTTTTTAATTTTTTTGATGGAACTCCATACTGCTTTCCACCTTTCTTCTTTTCTAATAAGTGCCTTTAGTGCTACCAGTTTCCCTCTCAGCATTGTTTTAGCTGTGTCTTACAGTTTCATATGTTATAACTGGGCTAAATGCCCTTTAAAATTTTCCCTTGAGACTTCCTCTCTGACTCATGGATCATTTAGAAGTGTTCTGTTTAGTTTCCCAGTGTTTGGAGGTTTTCCTGTTAGCCTTCTGTTACTGATTTCTAATTTGATTCTATTGTGATCAGAGAACGCACTGTTTATGATTTTAATTACTTTAAATTTGTTAAGGCTTATTTTGTGGCCCAAGATATGGTCATTCTGGTGTATGTTCTGTGACCCCTTGAAAAGAATATGCATTCTGCTATTGGTAGGTGGGGTGTTCTAGACATGCTGATCAGGTATGTTCTTTGATGGAGTGTTATGTTCCTCTCTATCCTGGCTAATGTTCTATTTAGTTTTTCTCTTAATTACTGACAGGGAGGCATTGAAGTTTCCTTCCGTAACTGTGTATATTTCTAGCTCTCTATCAGTTTTATCAATTTTCGCTTCACATTATTTTATAACTCTGCTGTTTGGTGCACACGGTTAAGATCTCCATGTCTTCTTGGGGAAATTATACTTTTTCTGCTATGAAATTCTTTTGACTCTGGTAATTTTCTTTGCTCCCAAATATCCTTTATCTGGCATGATCCTGCCACTCCTGAATTCCTTTGACAAAGTTCTCCTCTGTCCCCTCCATTCTGCTGTGGAACTGATCCAATGAACGTTTCATTTCAGTCATTATATTTTTCAGTTCTAATATTTCCACTTAGCTTCCCTTTATATCTTCTGTTTGCTTGATGAGGTTTCTAATTATTTTTACTGTTTCAAGCATGTGTGTAATTGCTTGTTGAAACATTTTTATCATGGCTGCTTTCAAATCTTCCTCTCATAATCCTAACTTCAGTCTCATCCTGGTGCTCGTGTCTGTTGATTATCTTTTTAAATTCAGTTTGAGATCTTCCTGTTTTTTTGGTTTTTGGGTTTTTTTTTTTTTTTGTATGATGAGTGATTTTAGCTGAAAGCTGGACATTTTCATATGTTAGGACTCTCTAGATCTTCCTTAAGACTGTTTTATCTGGCTTTCACTGGCCGAGGATGGTGACATCTCCTGGTTATTTTTAGGTGGAAGAAGAAGTTCAGGTTTTCTTTCTCTCTATCTTTCTTTCTTTCTTTTTTAAGATTTTGTTTATTTATTTGAGAAAGAACGAGAGAAAGCACAGAGGGCAAGACAGAAACAGATTTCCTGTGGAGCCACGGGCCCGACACGGAGCTCGATCCTAGGACCCTGAGATCATAACCTGAGCTGAAAGCAAATGTTTCACTGACTGAGCCACACAGGCACCCCAAGAGTTCAGGTTTTCTATCTGGCCTCTGTTGATGTTCAAAGAGGGGAGAAGGTTCTACATTGCTGCTGAGGGGAGGTGGGTGTTCAGGCTCCCACCACGTTCTCCACTGATACTCAGGGGATTGATTCAGTTGAGGAGGAAGTCCTTGCTGCCTATCTGACCTTCCCTGATGCCATCTTGGCAGGGGTAGTAGGGTTACCCCCTCACAAGAGTGGAAGGATAGCCTCCTCACTCAGTTTTTCCTGGTGTGGGTGGGGAAGGAGACCGTAATTTTTTCCATGTTGTTTGATGGAAGGGGGGTCAGTCATTTTTAAAAGTTTTCTGTTTTGCTACACTGCATCTGCTCTAAATCTGGCTAGAATATATTGTAATTACTCTGTGTGGCAATTAGACTTATAATGGCAATCATTTCATAATGTATATAAATGTCAAATCACTATGTTGTATACCTGAGACCAATAAAATATTGTATGTCAACTCTACTTCAATTTAAAAAAGACAGGGAAAGGTAAAAAAAAAATGACTATGAAAAATAATGTATTGAGATGTAGAAGAAATGTCCACTGAAACGTGGATGGACGAGGGAGGCTTGGATTGTATGAATGTGATGTAAACCCTGTACAGAGGAAAGGAAGACACTAGGAGGGAGTATCAGAGTGTGAAGTGGAACCTTACTGCTCTGGAGAGGCATTGCTTCAGGACTTGATTATAAGCCAGCGATTCTCAGAGACTTGAGAGTTAGGAAAAGGACTTGTGTCACTTCCTCGAGGACGCCTTCCTGGATCCTCCTGTTAACTTTCAACTTTCCTCTGATCTCCTGTAGTGCTTTCAATTCTCAGACCATAAAAGTAAGACATAGGGTAGGATATAAATTGAGATATAATTCATGCACCATAAAATTCACCCTTTTAAAGTGTACGATTCAGTGGTTTTTAGTGTATTTGCACAGTTGTGCAATCAATACCACGATCTAATTCCAGAACAGTTTCCATATCCTCAGGAGAGCCCTGTATCCATTAGCAGTCACTCTGCATTCCACGTTCCCTCCCTGCCCCAGTCAGGCAACCACTGATCTATTTTCTGTCTCTCCGTGTTTGCCAATTCTGGACATTTCCTATAAATGAAATAGTATATAATGTGGTCTTTGGTGTCTGGTTTTTTCCACTTAGCATGGTATTTTTCAGGTTCATCCTTGTAGCATACATTACGACTTTGTTCCTTTTTATGGCTGAATCCTATTTCATTACATGAACACACTACTTTATCCATTCATCAGTTAACATTTGGATTATTTTCACATTTTGGCTATCATGAATAATGTTTCCATGAACCTCAACATACAAGATTTTGGGTAGAAATATGTTTTCAGCTCTCTTGGGTATATACCTAAGGGTAAAATTGCTGAGTCACATGATAACTGTAAGTTTAACATTTTTTTAAGGAACTTACAAATCGTTTGCCAAAATGCTGCACCATTTAGCATTCTCATCAGCAATGCATGAGGCTTTCAGTGTCTGCACATCTCTGTCAACACTTGTTATAGTCAATCTTTTTTACCATAGCCATCCTAGTAGGTGAGAAATGACATTTCACTATGGTTTGGTATAATTAACTCATAGCTAATAATGTTGAGCATTTTTTTTCCAACTTAACTGACTGAGCCACCCAGGTACCCCACAACTCTAGAATTTTTATTCAACTCACTTTATAATTTTCTAAAGATTTTATTTATTTACTTGACAGACAGAAACTCAGCAAGAGAGGGAACACAAGCAGGGGGAGTGAGAGTGGGAGAAGCAGGGGGAGTGAGAGCGGGAGAAGCAGGCTTCCCACCAAGCAGGGAGCCGGAAGCAGGGCTTGATCCCAGGACCCTGGGATCGTGACCTGAGCCAAAGGCAGACATACTTAATGACTGAGCCACCCAGGTGCCCCAACTTTTTATAATTTTTCTTTACTGATATTACATAGTGAGACATTTATCTCACAATTTCCTTTGGTTCTCCGAACATGCTTAAAATATCCAATTTAGGGGTGCCTGAGTGGCTCAGTGGGTTAAGCCTCTGTCTTCGGCTCAGATCATGATCTCAGAGTCCTGGGATCAAGCCCCTCATTGGGCTCTCTGCTCAGCAGGGAGCCTGCTTCCCCTTCTCTCTCTGCCTGCCTCTCTGCCTACATGTGATCTCTCTCTGTCAAATAAATAAATAAAAATCTTTTAAAATAATAAATAAAATAAAATATCCAATTTAAAGTCTTCGTCTAGTAAGTCCCACTATATGAGCTTTCTCAACTGGTTTCTGTTGATCACTCACTTTCCAAGGTATGAGGCATACTTTATTTCTTTGCATACCTTATAATTTTCTGTTAAAAATTATATTTAGGAAAAATTCTTTAATAAACACCTCTTGGATTGTTGGAAGATTTTGTTTTGTTTTGTTTTTTGTTTTTGTTTTTAAAGATTTTATTTATTTATTTGACAGAGAGAGATCACAAGTAGGCAGAGAGGCAGGCAGAGAGAGAGAGAGGAGGAAGCAGGCTCCCTGCTGAGCAGAGAGCCTGATGTGGGGCTCAATCCCAAGACCCTGGGATCATGACCTGAGCCAAAAGCAGAGTCTCTAACCCACTGGCACCCCTGGAAGATTTTGTTAATGTCCAGGGTTATGATAACATGGATTTTCTAATTTTTTTTTGCCAGTGTTCTCATTGTTTTTGTGGAGATTTTCAGAGACCCTTAATTCTATCATGTCTGCTGACACCTCAGAATTTTGAACTAATCTTTTTTTTTTTTAAGTTTTTTTAAATTTATTTATCTGACAGAGAGATAGAGAACACAAGTTAGCAGAGAGGCAGGCAGAGGGAGAGAGAGAAGCAGGGTCCCCGCTGAGCAGGGAGACTGATGCAGAGCTCAATTCTAGGACCCTGGGATCATGACCTGAGCCAAAGGCAGACACTTAACTGACTGAGCCACCCAGGCACCCCTTGAATTAACCTCTATTATGGCACTTAAAACAAGTGATATGTGTGACCTACTTTATTCCCCTGCTATGCTGTGAACTCCTAGAGGGAAAATATGGTGTCTTACTCACCTTATTTTTCCCTTCCAGAGCAAAGCCAGATGCAGTCTAAATAGCAGTCTATTGTTGAAGCAATGAGTGATTGAACCCCTAAAGAAAGTAACCATTGAGAAAAAGTTTATGTTGGTTTGAGATGCTATGGTCTTATTTCTTAATCTTAGAAAATTCTGGAAAAACTATTCTTGCATTTGTATCTAGGAAGTTCTGAGAATTTCTATCCCAACTGTATCATTTTTTAATAGAGCACCCGAAGGCAGTTTTCATAATAATTTAGAACCTCAGTTTTCCATATATGCAATGTGAATAATAATACTTAAGATCATAATATCGTGATCCTAAGATGGTTCAGAGGATTAGATGAGATGACACATATAAGGCCTATAACACAACGTAACGCAATGCTGCACATAATTATGAGTGTTTATTATTCTTGCCTTTCTCAACTCCAGGACGCTTTAATCATTTCCTGTTTAATTTGACCAAGAGTTTGGCAAATGTACTTGCTAACAGCAACCGATGAACAATCCTGTCTTCAACTCCCTCATGCCTGAGTTTCCACATGCCGGCAAACCAATAAAGGTGCTTCATCCATTGGGTTCATGCACTCACAGAACTATGAACAGAAAACACCTGCTGCCCTGTGGCACTGGCCAGGTGTGGAGACAGGGCCTGGGAGGCAGCATTCCTGGAGGTCTGGAGACTTTAAAGCCCGGGAATATAGGCAACCCTAGGACTTACCTAGAAAAGGAAGCAACCCTATAGACTCCTGAAAATCAAAACACCGGGGTCTTCAGCCCTTCCAGGATGATGGTCCTGGGGCAAGAGGATGGGTGACAAGTTGTGCTGGGTTCTCTCTAAGTTATTTACACTCCCTAATATAGCTCTTCTTTGGCGGGGGGGGGGGGCATGTTTCTTCTTTTAAACTTTGAAAACAACTGACCTAACTCAAACCTCTTATTAGACAGATGAAAATGCAAACCAGAAAAATTCAGTGAGTCACCCAAGATGAGACAGGAAGGGAGAAGCAAAGCTCCAAGCTCAGTGTTGTTCTGACTGGGAGTCCAGGATTTTTTCCATCTTATGTGCTGTGACCCTATTAAGATGCCTCCCCTGTCTTGAGTCATGTACATATCTCCCCCCCAAGAATAATTTATCTGACCATAGATACTTGGATCTACAGGGTTTGGAGGCTAGATTTAGAATCAAGATGTTGGGGTTCAAACACAAGATTCTGGTGTCATCAGTTAACAGGTGTGAATCATTGTTTTCATTGAAAAAATGGGGCTCCAAATCCCCTTCTTTCTTCCCTCCTCTGGTTGTTCTAAGTATCACAGAAATAAAAGACATAAAAAAGATTTTTCATTCTAATTTTTTTTTATCCACATGTTTAGTAAGATGCGCCATTTATTCCCTTAGTAGCAGAATACTGATACTCGTGGCTTTATTTGGTTTGCAAAATCACTGGCCCTAACCTTTTAATCAGAATCCTAGGCCACCCCTCTCTTCATGCTAATCTCTGGGCTAGGAGTCAAGGAGAGACTGCATCAGTGGCTTGAAGTTTGTCACTCTGTTCCACACCTACAGGATGCCTTGTGATGTGAGTGACTCCACCAGGACAAATCCCTTTAGCTCCTGCTCATATTTCCAAATGCTCAATAGACTCAGATCCTTGAGTATCAAAGAGACATCTGTATTTATTCCCCTCTAAGCCTTTCGGTCTTCCCTATCTTAGCTTGACACCTCCAAAAACTTAGGTGTCGTCCTCATGTCCTTTCATGCCTTCAAACGTAATACAGTTTACAGTAATGGAACTTGTACGTTTCTCCTCAACATCCATGCGGTTCTTCCCCCCATGCAGCCTCTGTGCTAGCCTGGGCTAGCATAACACTGTTATTTGGGTAGGATGAATCATGCCAATACCTTCATCGGTCCAAGCCAACTCAGGGACTCTCATCCCTTATCCATGCTGCCTGTGCTTAGTAACCCCCACCAAAGCTAATCCATCCACTGGCAATGTAGGCATAGCAGGTAGGGATATTGAGCTAACTCTCTGATCTGTTTTCCTGGCAACAGACATTTGTTCAAAGTTGGCTCAATGAATCTCAAAATCAAGATTTTTGTTTTGTTTTTTTTTTTTTTTTAAAGATTTTATTTATTTATTTGACAGAGAGAAATCACAAGTAGATGGAGAGGCAGGCAGAGAGAGAGAGGGAAGCAGGCTCTCTGCTGAGCAGAGAGCCCGATGCGGGACTCGATCCCAGGACTCTGAGATCATGACCTGAGCCGAAGGCAGTGGCTTAACCCACTGAGCCACCCAGGCGCCCCAAGATTTTTGTTTTACAGTTGTTGAAAATGATGCCTGCCCCTTCTCCATAAATGAAACCAACTTGCCACCATGTATCTTGCCCTGGAAGCCCTCTTGCAACCATGTATGGACTCATTTTAAGGATAAATGACACACAAAGGGTGGGGGACAGATGGAGCAGGACTGAGAATCAGAAAAATAAGACTAGAGCCCTGATCAAACCTCACCTGAAGCCTACACCATCATAGTTTTCATTTTTATAAGTCTGTAAATTGTCCTTATTTTCTGAAGAAAGTTAAGATTAAGTTTTGTTTCCTGAAATCAAAATAACCAAAAATGAATGTATTCAAACCACTAGCAAATTGTTATATTTGCTTCCAAAACCATATATCATATCTGTTCACTTCTTAACATTAGCACCACCGTCACTTTCCTCATTTCAAGGTAATAGCCTGGGCTAGCATAACAATCTTCATTTCACCTTCTTACATGCACTGTTGGCTGCTCCAGGGTAGTTTCCACACAGCAGTCAGAGAGATTAGTTAAAAATGGAAATTGGATCTGGCTACTTTCCTGATTAAAACCTTTCAAAGACTTTCATTTGTTCTTAAACAAACAAACAAACAAACAAACAAAAACGAATCCATCTTTTCTATCCTCCACCTCCCACCCATCCTACCTTGCAGCCCTGCTAGATGTAGTCCCTCCATCTCCTCTTGCTTCTCCTTGATTCCATCTGTTCAAGCCTACAGGTCTTTATACTCCTTGAGCAGCCCTGCTTTTTTCCATTTGCTGTTCCCTCTGCCTAGAATGCTTTTCCCCCTGCCCTCCTCCTGACTGCCTTATTCTCATCCTTTACCTCTGGGTTCAAAGATCACCTCCTCCGAGGTGTTTTCCAGACCACCTTCCCAGTCCCTTCCTATCATATCTCTCATAGGGTGCCTATCACAATTTGTAATGATCTACTTTATACACTTACTTATTGTTGCTAGAATGCAAGCTGCTCACGAGGACCTTGACTGTCTTATTTAAATAGTGTTCTGATTTATTCTTAGGTTCAATAAACATTCATTCAATGAACATTCAAGAGCTGCTCAGCAAGAAACCTGTGGGAGGTGTTCCCAGAGCGCCACCCAGAGGTGGGCTGAGGGCTGACATGGGGGGTCCGTGGTTCTCCACAGTCAATGACACATGTTTAACATTGGTGAGAGAGACGGAATGAACACCCCAGTCAGCGGCTGGGACTTGAATACCAGGCAGCTGGGATCACGTTGTAGTGCGCTGCTCTGACCAAATACACCACACCTTTCGTGGCACCCCCTTCACTTGGGAGCTTGTTAGAAATGCAGAACCTTGCCCCGACCCCACACTGACAAACCAAGAGTCTGCACTTAAGATCCCTGGTCATCTTGTGAATTTTATGGTTGGAGAAGCCAGGCTCTCTCTCCACCACCTCAAAATGCACTGTCTGCACTGATACCTGAAAATCTCTGAGCCGGGAAGCTTCCCCAGGCACTTATGACCTTAAGCAGTATATTCAACATTTAGTCTCTCAATTGCTTACAAGACCTGACTCTATTATCTTGTAAATGATATCTTGGTGATAAAACAAAAAACCCTGGGCTGATGATCTCCTGCTGGTCTACAATCTTTGGGATTTGGGGAAATAGTAAGAGAAAGATGAAAGCAAGCTATAGGATGAGATTGAGATAAGTAAAAATAAAGGACTTCTGGAGGAAGAGGTGTATGCCTATGTGTGTATATATTCATGTGTATATATTATATATGCACATGTGTGTATATATCAATATGCACATGCACATTAATATGCATATGCCTGTATATTATATATGCAAAGGTACATACATATGCATGTGTGTATATACTATATATGTGTGTGTGCATAGATAATATATGTACGGGTATGTGCATATATTAATATGCATACTTCTGTTGTATATGTATGTACATATATGCATCTGTATATAGATGTTATATGTGCATATAAAACAGCAGAGAATGGCCTCAGAGATGACTCAGTAAGTCTCAGGTAAATCACTCTGTAAAATGGATGTCCATAACACCCCCCCCCCCCACAATCAGTGGTTCTTAATCTTGGTAGCACATTAGGATCCCCTGGGAGCTTTTAAGTCTCCAGCTCAGCCAGCTCTTCAGACCAATTACATCATCGTCTCTGTGGGAGGGACCCAGACATCAGTAGTCTATAAAGCTGTGCTGGGCTTCTTGAGCTCTAAGTGCACACAAATTACCTGGTAGGGGGTTGTGAAAAAGCACACTAAGATTTGGGAGGTCTGGGGCAGAGACTGAGAGTCTATATTTCTAATAGGCACTTGGGTGAAACCGTTGCTTCCGGTCCAGAGACCACACTCTGAATCACCGAGCCTCAGATGACGCAAATGTGCAGATGAACTGTTTCTAAGGATGTGCGGGGAACTAAATGAGTCAGTAGATTTGATGCTGCATATAGTGGCCTCGCAACCTTCATAATTTTCCTATATACTCCTTTCTTGAGTGACTAATAAGAAAAATCAGGGGATAACAAGGAATGGCTGATAAGGTCCCTGATGGAGGGACTTGAATACCTGTTGACCATCCACCATGGGCTTTACATTTTATGCCAGCCCGTGACTCCGTTTTGGTGGGCATGGAACAAACTCAGAGAGAAGACACTTGCTCCAACTTGTTCACACACTGAATAAAAGGCAAATCATGGATTCATGCCTCGGTCTCTGCAATGCCCACACTTAAGTGTTTTCCAAGCAGCCAGGCTGCCTCTTACCTAGAGGAGTGAAGGACTTGCATGTGTTTCCACAGCAGCAGAGGGAGGGGCAGCTGGGCTGAGGGTTCCTTGCAGGGAGATAATGGAGGCATTGTAGGAGCAGCTGGATAGATGGAGGAAAGAACAGGTGTGTGGGGTCTGGGCCAGGGAGCAGCTTACGAGGAGAACAGAAAGTTACCACAACCGAGAGAAGAGGGAATATTTAGGGATTATGATGTCGGCCTTCATCCAAGGCTTTACCAGCACTCATGATCTTAGGAACATTACCATCACCAAATGCCATTTACTGCACATTCCTGGAGGCTCAGGCTGCTTCTCGGAGCATAGTACTTAGAATGTCCTCCTGACCAAATCCTGTGTGCAGGAAGACTTGGGAGGTTTATATTTGGTAGACTTCCAGTGACTGTTCTGTAGGCAATGAAAAGGGGGCCTCTGTAGGGCCATCTGGGCATTCTCTGGTCAATGGGCATGCAATTTTGTTCCCTTCAAGGAGAGATGGGGAATCACATCATCTGAGGTAGAAAACAGCTAGACATCAGGCTTCCGTACCAAGAGCAGAAAAGAAAACTTGCCTGAGATCCTGCAGGAATCAAGAATCACCCGTATGGCCTCACTAGGGAACTCCCAGGCTCTTCTGAAAGGCACCTCCAGAGCAGCCGCTGCAGATGAAATTTATCATTGAATTCGCACTGCCACCTTGTGGTAGAAGCTAAGCACTGCGTGGTCCTAACCTGCCAAGTATTTATGCGTTTCACATCTTTGCTTTTTCTCTTCATTTTCTTTTCATTTAGCGTATATGACAGGACAGAGAATAATGATATTTACTGAGGTAGGGAAAATAATACTGGAGGCAGTTTGATGGGAGGGAGAGTGAACTTGTATTGGAGCAAATTGAACCAGGAGTGTCTCTAACAGGAAAAACAACAGAAATCCTATCAATTTCATGGCAAGGAGAAAGGTATAAATAAATGAGGCCTGTTACCTTTCTACTGAATTTGTTTCTCTATGTGAAAAATTTGGAAAAATCTCCTTACTTTTAAGCAAAAGTATAGACGTAGTTTAAGCTATAATTAATTTATATTCTTTTTTTTTTCCTAATCAATCAATCACTCAGTCCCTCCCCTCCCCAGAAAAATTATTACAGTGGGGATTTGGGGAGGGGAGGGAGGAGGCCAGGGACTGTATACTCCTATACCTCAGAGATAACTTGCTATTTTGTTTGTGACTTTAATTCAAGTCTATTTGTCAATAGGCAGAGCCATCTTTCCCAGCAAGAAATGGGATGGCGTGGGGGATATCATTCTACTGTACTTATATTTCCTTACAAAAATAAACTCTGAAATAAACGGATCTGAGGGGGTGCCTGCGTGTCTCAGCCCGTTAAGCACCTGCCTTCAGCTCAGGTCATGATCCTGGAGTCCTGGGATGGAGTCCCCAAGTCAGGCTCCCTGCTTAGTGGGGAATCTGCTTCTCCCTCTGCCCCTTCCCCCTTGTGCTTGCTTGCTTTCTCTCTAATAAATAAATAAATAAATAAATAAATAAATAAATCTTTTATAAAATGGATCTGAGAGGGGTGGGTGATCCTAGAAGACAAATTTTGTGCCTTTTAAATTGAATTTCATATAATTCCAGGTTCTGCAGAAGGGAGACTAGCTGGGTTCTCTGGGTGCTGGTGAGCAGGTGGCAACAGTTGGACACTCCTTCCCTTCTGAGGTCATCTGTTTGGAACAATAAGCTTTGGTGTAACATTGTATTAGTCTGCTATGGCTGCTGTAACCAAAGACCACTGGCTGGCTTTAACAGCAGACATTCATTGTCTTATAGTTCTGGATGTAGAAGTCCAAGATCAAGGTGCCATCAGGGTTGTGTCTGGGGAGAGCTCTCCTCCTGGCTAGCAGACATTCCTCTTCTCACTGTGTCCTCCTTTGGCCTTTGCCTGGGGCTTATGCAGGGGGCTGGGGGAGCACTCTCTAGTGTCTCCTCTTACTAAAAGATTAGTCCTATTAAATCAGCGCCCCTCCCTTATGACCTAGTTTCATCTTGATCATTTTTGTAGACTTACTCTCCAAATATAGTCACATTGGGGGTTAGGGCTTCAACATATGGATTTTAGGAGGGGATGAAAACAGACTTTTGGTAGCGTCTGAAAGCCTCGTGCCCTTGTCAGAGCCCCGTCAGACTGAGATGATGAAGAGGAAGGTGAAATGAAGACAGGATGCGCCAGAGAGGGCTCGGGATTCACTCAGGCCCCCCCAGTGACAGGATGGCAGGGCTGAGGCTGCATCACCACACGTGACAGCATGCACAGGGCTCTCTTCCCCCATAGGTTACATTTTTAAATTACTGGAGATATATAGGTTACCAAGTCAAGCCACAGAAACTTAAAGGAAAATCCAGAGTAGGGCTCAAATGCTCTGCATATTGAGAGTCAGTGGGCGACAATTCTACTGAAACACGGGACTAAACCAAACATACAGAGACACTCAGAGGGCATGCCTAATTTCCATAGAATGGGGGGAAAGTTTCATTTTGATGTAAGATTTGCAAAGATTCTGAAGGAAACTTCTGGGTAATGTTGATAATGCTGATGACTATGTCTGACTCCACTTGCGTGGACACAGCTGGACTGTAATCTCTACTTTTGAGACTTCTTAGCCGGATTAGCACAGTTTTTACCCACAAGAGCTAGGAAGAGATAAAGGGGTGTGGACTTTTTCTGGGGTGACTAGAAAGTATCTCAGACCTGTCTTACCCCATCAGCCCAGGGTCTGATACAGACACAGCATGTTTGCCACCATGTGGTCCAAAAGGAGCTTGGGGAGAGCATGATGGCAATAGTGATGGATGGTGTGGGCTGGGGGACAAGGCTGGCATGTCTCCCAAAGCCAGTTGTGTCTGTGTGGGGGAAGTAGAGCATTGTCCCTACTAGTGGCACTGGAGGCCACATACACACATGGAGGAAAGGAACAGGGTGGGTTGGTTGGGGGGTAGATTGCTCAACCCGAGCCTGGGGAGGCAGGAGAGGTGGGGGGGGGGGTGCGCTCACTGAAATCAATGAACAGAAAGGGTCCAGGAAACACACACGTCAAGGAGACAGAAGTTACTGATTTCTTCATATGTTTTCCCAACTGTGGAAGTTCCCAACGTAGTCTACAGTGAACATGGAGAAAATCAGCAGGCATTTTGAGTACCGTGAATGGGTCTTGGGGGGGGGGGCTTTGGCAGAGGAGGGGGAGCCCCAGAAGCTTCCAGGGCTTTGGGGGCTGTGCTCTAACTTTTTTCAGGTGCTGACTTTTCCAGGAAACAGCTCTAACTCCTCTCCCAGCCCAGTGCCTGTCCCTGGGATGGAGTCTTGCAGGGAGTTGGGTGTCGGAAAGGACCCAGCCATTGTTTTTGCCCTCTGGCCTGGGAGTGAGTGGCTCCATGGAAGGGCAGGGTGGGTGCTGGTGGGTGGTGGCAAGTAGGGCAGAGGAGAGGTTCTGCACATAGTGTCCACAAGGACTTGAGATCCTGAAAGTGCTTTGGGACATGGGCAGTAAAGCTCAAAGGTGCCCTAAACCCATTCCGTGGGTGAGAGGTGGGGGTGTAAATAGGCTTGGGGCTTCCCATAGGGCTTTGGTCATTCCCCATGGGGTGCTGCTTCAGTCCCTGCTATCTTCTGCCAACCCAGTCCTGGGTGGACATGCACGGAGCCCACCTTCTCCCCTCTACACAAGCTTGGGATACAGGGCAGGAGCTATGACCATGCGTGGCCAACCTGCCCCGCACCTCTTTGATCACAGGTAGGGGCAGAGTCTGTGTGGGGACACTGGCTACTCTTGCTGGGCATCTTCAGCCTTTTCATCTCCCCACTTCTCTCTCTGAGTCTGGGTGTCCTTCCCTTCTCTTCTGTGTTCTCTTGTCCCACCTTTCGGGGTTAGTGTCTTTAACGGTGGAGTGAAGGGTGGGTCCTCTTTAAATAAAGACAATTTAAGGACTCGTGGACTGTGGGGGAAGGGCCAGTATCTCTGGACTCTGGACACTGTCACCTTTGTGGCCACCCACTCAGCCTGTGTGTAAACCCAGCTCAGGCCCCAGGACTCCCCCTCTCAGTTCCCACTGCAGGGCCTATGACTAGGAATCTGACTGGTCACTGGATTGAGGCTGAATGGCTTCCTGTCTCTACAGCACGCAGCTCAGGGCATGGTCTAGAAAACAGGGCTGTGGGACAGCTGCTTTCCTCTCCATTTCACGTGGTTTTGCAAAATGACTGAGCCAGCCTCTGCGGAGTGCAGACTTCTTATGAGTCATGCTTATGTGACCTGATTTTCCGCATCTGCAAAGCTGAGAGGCAGGTGCTGGCACACAGGGCCCCCAGATGCTGTTCGCGTGACCACCCTATCCTGTTTCTTCCCTGCTCAGCATCTACGGGTTGAACTTTCATTTTCCCTGCATCCTGGGTGCCTGGGGCAGCCGGTTCTCCATCATCAGACCTTCTGCAGAACCCACTACCTCCTGGCCAACCACCTCCATTTCCCTCTGGGACAATGCTCCCCACCCCAACGTCTGTACACCTGCCACACATTGCCCCTGAAACGCGGACTCTGTTGGAGGTGCAGATGTCCATCCAGGATTGGGGACCCCACCACTGTCACAAACCCAGATGCCTATAGGTTCTGCAGGGAACATACAAGCTGTCACTGATGGAAGGGGACAAGCCCCAGGCAAAGGGCAGAGCTGCCCCGAGTTCTACAGACTGTCACCATGGAGCCTCCCTCAGACCTTATCTTCAGACATCTGGGCTTTTAAATACATTATCTTGATTTTTTAATGATGGCAACTAAACAGCATGCAGCTGGCTGTCATTGGCTGGCGGGTGCCGGTGGCTGTCAGTGAACGCTTAATGCACCATGTGATGTTCTGGTCCCTTCTGCACAGTGAAGTCACCATGCTGGTCACCACCGCTCCCAAGCCAGGAAACAGATGCATACACAGACACGGTCGCTTGCACCAGATCTCAATTTAATAAGTGGCATTGGAACACTGACTGCCTGAGTGGCCCTCCCATAAGAAACCAGGAGCTTTCATGCCTTTCTATGTAAGACTCAGAGCCCTGACAGCTGTTTTAGTGAAGTTCCCTGTGCGTGGTGAGTACGCATTATCTTGCTTAAACCTCACAGCAGCCCAGTGGAGTCCTTATGTTGTTGGTCAGGAAGCTCAGTTCAGAGGGAGTGACTTTCCCAAGGTCTCTCAGCCTCCGTTTGGAGGGCTGTGATGGAAACTCAGGTCTGTCTGGTTCCAAAGTTCCAGGTCCTCCCATGTTGTCTGGGTGCTCTCTGAATCCCCCATGTCTGACTGAGGGCCACACCCAACAGGGCCATCTCCGTGCGGTGGGGAGGGGTGTGAATGAGTGTCTGGAGCTTGGCTTCTGAGGCTGCTGGGCAGGACTCTGGGGCAGCCTCCTAGCATGGGGCTCAGTCCAGGGTGTTGGAGTGGGCCTGGGTCTGAGCAGCCCCCCAGAGAACCTCACCGGGCTCGATCCTGCTCGCTTCTCTGGGGTGAGAGGCACTGCCAAATGCCCTTGTGGACCATCTCACTGCCCAGGGCATAGTTGATGGCATTAATCGTGGGCACTGTTTTGGCAATGAGGGCAGGCACCTGTTGGGACAGAAAAGTTCAGGGAAGAAGCCTCACAGCCTCAGCATCTCTCCCTGGTCCCACTTGGTGACCCCAGTCCCACCCTCACCCCGCACGCCACAGCCACCAGTTATCGGTCCTAGGCTGGATTCTGCAACTCCCAAGGCCTCCTTGACCAGTTGGCAGATGAAGCATGGAAGCACCCCCCGTCCTGAGCACCAGTCTCAGCCTTGGTCCCAGAGTGGGGCTGTCCCTGTCCTCTCATGGGTGGCAATGTCAAGCAGCAGCCCCATGTGGCCCCCAAGAAAAGCAAATTCCCAGTGCAATATGGGTGTTCTAAGGAAAAAGGAAAAGACTCCCAGGAGGCCAGAAGGCAGGAAAGAGAGATGGTGCAAGACAGAGAGACACAGAGATGGAGTGAGTTCTAA
Organism: Mustela nigripes; assembly: GCF_022355385.1. Lineage (NCBI taxonomy): Eukaryota > Metazoa > Chordata > Mammalia > Carnivora > Mustelidae > Mustela > Mustela nigripes. The sequence goes on along the minus strand of NC_081560.1, from coordinate 148,055,435 downwards.
CTCTGGGTCCGGGCGGGCTCCATACCATCTGCAGCTTGGGGGAGATGGAGCTCACATCCACGATCGTTGCAGAGAGATACAGGAGGGCATAGGGGCCCCAGCCGAACAGCAGCGTCCTGGCGGGCAGAGTGGTGTTCACCTGCGGAGAGACGGTCACGGGAGAGAGGCGCTGAGTTGCTCTCGCTGGCTGCATCCCCCCACGGGGAGGGACCAGGTGGGCACTCAGCAGGGCCGGGGGACTGTGTGACCCAGCTGTGGGAAGGTGCTGAGCCTGCAGAGGAGCTTGAGGTCAGATGGACCTCTCTGGCAGGTAAGCTGTGTGACCCTAAACCTGCCATTTAACTTCACTTGACCTCAGTTGTCTTGTTTGCAAAAATGGTTTGATAATGCTTCACTTACCTGGAGGCAGGGACTAGGGGTTGGATAATGAGCTCCCTTCCTGGTCCACGCTCTTTCTGAGGAACTCTGGGCTCCGTGAGTGCGGCTGGGTGAGCGAGGTTCCCCAGGCTGAGCTGCCTTCACAGCTCAGTCCCAGAACCCGCTTGCCATCAGCCTGCGGCAGCTGCAGTCACCTGGTGGATCTACCTGTCCCCGGTTCAAAGCGGCTTTGCAAGGTGTGAGACAACCCGGGGAGCGAGCCCTGTGGTGCCGCCTCTGGCCACAGGAAGGTGTAAGACTTGCGATCTATTCTCAGGATGGAAGCTGGGGTTAAGGCTTCCCCCGCACATTCAGATGTTAAAATGCTGCAGCTGGAAATCAGTGCCTATTTTCTCTTTGCGTCTCCCTTTAACGAAGAAGGTGACTTAAGTTGAAAGAGGGCACATTTCTTTTATGAAATAAAAATATGTTAGTTGGGAGACATTTATTCTCTTGAGTTGCCCCTCCCTCATTCCAAAAAGAAAAGAAAAGAAAAGAAAAGAAAAAAACAAAACTGTGCTTCGCACTGACAGAGGGTCTCCGGGAGGAGCTGAGGCCGGAGGAGCAGAGCACTGAGGCCGCAGCACCGCCGGAGGCCGGCCTGCCCTTGACCGAGGTCCCTGGCCCACACGCCGCGGCCTCTGCTGATGCTGGGGGAACTGATGGTTTCACGACAGGCCACGGAGAGGAAAAAAGCACACCGGTGTGGCAGCCCTGTCTCCTGGCCGATTGGATTTCCAGTAAACGTGGGCGACTTTGGGCACCCAGGTAGTGCTTGGGCAGGCAGCGTGGAGGACAGCCCCGAGGCGGTGAGGGGCAGGGGAGCAGGAGCCCAGAGCCAAGCAGGATTCCTGTCTCGGCCCAGCTCTCGTCCTCCCACTGACTCTGAGCAACCTGGATCTCTGGCTAAAATCGATTTGTACAGTCCTTTCCCAATTCACAAGGACAAAATAATAATAATAATAATGTGGCAGATTAAGTGTCTCAACAAAGATTGAATGTTTCTTTTATGCACTATGACCACTTGGGTCATGGAGTCCCAGGCCTGGGTTTGATCCAATTCTGTTATTACTAGCTTCCCGGCTTGTAGCTAGTTACTTAACAAGCCCTTATTATAGCCTCAATTTTCTAGCCTGTGGCAAAGTGATAACAAAACCTTCTTTAGAGAGTAGTTGCAAAGATGGAATGTCTTCATACACAGAAAAGTAGTATTAGTATCTGGTTTTCTTTTGAAACTTGGGTGCTTATTATGGCTCATCTGCTAAAGATTGTCAAGGGGACAAAAGAAAATTGTAGAAAGGGACTATTAATGCAGAAATTCAGGAATGGCCAGGAGGGCTTTTTTTTTTTTTTTGAAAGATTGTTTTTCTTGGACAAATGTGCTTGCAAGTGTGATTTTATGTTCTGGATAACAGTCTGTGATTAAATGAAACATCTTGGAGCGATTTAAAAGGAATATTTAAAAAGTATGTCATTCTGTGCCTACCCCTATGTCCTTGGAAAGAATGAAATGTGACAGCATGAATGGGGTCTGGCAGGGTGCCCTGACTCTCAAGGTTCTGGGGTCCGGTAAGTCTGAGCAGTCCTGACCCTTCCTCCTGGGTCTTGGCAATGCCCAGCAATGGGGAGGGGACATTCCTGACCCAACAGCCCAAGCTCTGTGAACATTGAATTTTTTTCCTGATCACTGAAAACACAGAAAACCCCTAACTACTGTCTCTCACATCAGTCATGTTCCTTGAGAGGGACAGAGGGATTTCTTCCTCTCTGGCACTGATCCTCACCTGGAGGTGGCCCGTCTTCCTGAGTTTCTGCTCCATGAGCTGATATGATATGACTGTGATGAAGAGAGGCAGGAAGAAGTTGAAAAGGGCCATGGTGAAGAGGAAGCTGATGAAGTTTCTGCAGGCAGAGGGGGTAGAGGAGTCAGGGTCATCTCTGGGGATGGGGGGAGGTCAGCTGCCCTTGAAGGCGTATTAGCCTTCACCCTAGACAGCCACATGTGAGGAACTGTTCTCATCAGACAAAAGCTCTGAGTGCAGTTGCACCCAGGTCCCACACAGACTCCCCTTAGAGACAGGGAGACACTAGGTCCTTCTTGAACTTGCCTTTAAGAGCCAGAGGGCTGAGATGAGGGGGAGTCCTACTTCAGCTTTCTGTTAGGCAGTTCAGGTACTCAGGCCTGCTTTCTGTATATGCTCCAAGCATGGATAATAGGACACTTCAGTTTGGAAAATATGGTTTACCAAGTGGACCAAGAGGAAGGATCATTCAAGGAATGCTCCTGGCACAGGGACTTGAAAGGGCTCTGGAGATGACAAAGAGACTGGACAGTGTCAATGAAGAAATCACTGAAAGGACCACAGGAGAGTCTGGGGTCCCAGGAAGGGTCATGGGAAAGTGGGAGGGCTGATCAGGAACAGGTGGGAGTCCCAGGAAGTTAGTCTCCCATTCTGTGAAGGGAAGACTGTGTTACCTTGGTGCTGCCCAATAGGGAGGAGTAGGAGGAAAGGCTGCCAGAGAACTGGACACTGGCCAGGAGGACACCTGTAGGGAGTGTCCTGGAAGGACAATTGTACCAGACTTGGGGTCTCAAGCAGGTTTCACCTGGAAAGCCTATCATCAGGGGCAGATAGGTCATGAGTAGACATGTAAAGCCGATGAATGCAACACGGCTCTAGTAGAAGAAAGAGCGGGGCTGGAGCCTATGTGGCTCCTCCCCAAGATGTCCCCTAAAGGGTCTCTCTAGGCCCTGGTGTCTCCAGAGCCACATGGATGGGGCAGTACTGGACACATGCTCCATGATGGTGGGAGCCATCATGCATCAATCTTGTCTCTCTAGGGCTTGGCCCAGGGGTTGGCTCACAGCAGGTGCTCAGGAAACTCAAGAACTAAACTCTATGCCAAGGAGGTCCCTCCCAATGCAAAGACCTTAACATTCTTTGTACTGAACAAAGGACACAACTCCCTTAAGAAACTGATCAAGTTGGAGCTGGAACAGCCTGGCTGCACTGAAGACGGCAAAGGGGTCATGGGGCTCAGTGACTGCTGACTGTGATTCAGTGACTCACACAGGCCAACAGCTCACTGGGTAATACCTCTTTTGGGGCACAACTTTATATTTGTTAGTATTTAATTATTTGCATCACATGCCCATTAGCTGTCCGGCTTGCAGAATGGGCTTTCCCTAGTCCCACTGTCCACTTGCAAGTGGGTATCATGACCAAGGAGTTGAGATTATCTGTCACATGTTGACATTTCCCCATGTGAATTTTCAGCTGTGACACTGTTGTTATAAGAACTCAAAGCAAAGATTCCCAAGGAAGGGAGCCTTGAAGCTGCTCCCACCTCACCTGTCCCCCTGGGAGTAGTCCAGGGTGCAACACGTTCCCAGAGGCTCATAGTCATAGCGGCCCCAGCCCAGGAGGGGCAGTGCTGCCCAAAAGGCAGAAGACAGCCACACAAAGATCACCAAGGAGATGGCCGTGTTCCATGCCAGTTGGCTGCCTGCATGGGAGAGAGGAGGAAGAAGAGGGTCAGAGAGGTACTTGCTTGTTGGCATGCCAAAAAATGGACTTCATGGTCACACAGAATGCTCCTAAATCCTGGCTCTGATGCTCCTAGTTTAGTGCCTCGGGCAAGTTGAAAGTTTCTCTGAGCCTCCATTTTCTCCTCAACAAAATGGGAATGATAATCCAGGTCTCAGAGGATGGTTATGAAGAATAAAAGAGATAATGGGTGGCGAATGTTTCCTGGGAGACATTCTATACCACCTTCTTTAGAGCACAGAGAAGGAGGGAGCAGCAAAAAAACAGGTATGCCTCCCCAAGTCAACTAGGGAAGAAGCATGGGCAGTGCAGAAGTCTGGACTTACCATGGTCCTTGGCTGTGGCTCAGACACAGGCCACTGTCCCACTTCCAGGATACCTTCTGAGGACCTGGGGTGCCATCTCAGTGCTGATGGGAGGGGCTTGGTCCCAACATCATTTTTTCATGTGACCAGTCCCACGGACCTGACCTCCTCCCTGTCCCCTCCTCCCACGCCCCTGTCTGTAGCAGCCTCCTCCAGCCTTTCCCATCCGGTGGCTCCTCCTGGTCCTGGCTTCAGAAAGCTTTTCCCTTGCACCTCATCTGTCTGTGGTTTATTTGTCATGTTCTTTTGTGGACAAGACCCCAGGGCAGAGTGCAGGTCTCCAAGTGGGGTTTGATCCACATAGAAGAGCAGATCTATACCTTCCCGCATCCGGACACTGCTTCCCCGACAACAGCCCTGGAGGCAGTTTGCTTGAATGTGTCCTCCTGCTATGGACTCAGTGTTTAAGCCTTGACCAAACTCCTGTGTGGAAGCCCTCCTCCTCCCTGCCCCCCCCCCCCCCCCGTGTGATGGCATTCCAGGAGAGAATGTTTTGAAGGTAATTAGGTCACAAGGGTGGAACTCCTATGATTTGATTAGTGCCCTTATGTGAGAAGATATGAGAGATGATCTCGGGGTGCCTGGGTGACTCAATTGGTTAAAGCCTCTGTCTTCAGCCCAAGTAATGATCCCAGGGTCCTGGGGTCGAGCCCCACATCGGGCTCTCTGCTCAGCGGGGAGCTTGCTTCCCCCCTCTCTCTGCCTGCCTCTCTGCCTACTTGTGATCTCTGTGAAACAAATAAATCTTTTAAAAAAAGAGGGAGAGATGATCGCTCTTCTCCATGAGGTGACAGAGCAGGAAGGCAGCTGTCCACAAGCCTGGAAGATGTCAGAAGCCAGCAATGCTGGAACCCTGATCTCAGACTTCCAGCACCAAGAAACTAAGAAATCCATCTCTGTTGTTTCAGCATCCATGTATGGTATTTTGTTATGGAGGCCCAAGCTGACCGAGACACCCCTCCCCCTGACTGGGACACGATTAATAGTTACCATAACGATGTATTGCTCTATTGGCTTTGGAAACAGATGACCACAGTGATATGTCCAGGGTCATCCAGTATGGAGTGGATAAGCTCAGACACCCACCTTCCCCCTCCCCTGCTTTCATATTGTTCCACGGTGCCCTCCAGCTTAGGAGAGGCTTTGCTCTAGGGACCCCAGAATAGGGATCAACTGCTCTATACTGAGGGAGGGAAGTGTGTTGCTGTCTGAGGAGGTGTGCATTGTGTATGTGCATGTGTGTGAGTATGTATGTGTGTATATGTGTGCATACAGTGGTCTGAGGGAGCCCTGGGGGTCAGACTGGGATAGGAGAAGCAGGAGAGGTGCTCTGAGGTCAGGTGGGGCAAGTGAGACTCATCTGCCTCTAGAAATGATAATCTTATCATTTCTATCAACTTTCTGGCCTGGGGAGAGGTAAGTGACTTTGCCGAGGAGGGAGGTGGGGTGGGTTGTGTATGTTGGGGGGATGGCGGGGTGAGATCAGAACTGCAGATTCCAAAGGGGCCTTGCCCAGGGCTTCAGGCCATGCTGGCCACAGCCACCACAGCAGGCTCCGTGCCAAGAAAGCCACAGGCTGGGATGTAGGGCACAGGAGACAAAAGTAGTGACTGAGGTGGGAGGCATCCTGGCCACGCCCAGTGCCTGCTCTGCCTCTCCTAGCTGGGTGACCTTGGGGAAGGGCTTAACTTCTCTGAGCCCCCACTTCCCAGTCTGCAAGTTGGGATTTAGGGTTAGCAGACTCACAGCTCCCCGAGGTCTGTTCACATATCCCTGGTGGGGAGCGAGATTCTAGAAGGCCAGTGGGTAAACGTGTTTTTAAATTTTAATGTGTACTAAAATTGTAAGGACATTAAAGTTGTGATTTCAGAGACATTGCTTAGGATGAGACTAGAGCAGGTGTTTGTGTTTTTTTAAATGAATAACTTTTAAGAAAAAAAATCAAGTAAATAACAGAGCGGGTCGTACAGTGACATAGCCAGTTAAGAAGGTGGCATTGACAGTGCTTCTTGGGAGCTCTGGGGCTGGACTGGTCTTCATGAAGCCCTGAGATAGTGGAGGCCCCACGGAATGTGAAGTGCAGGGATACACACCCACTACACACACACACACACACACACACACACACACACACACAGAGTGTCTCTGCCCCCCAATGGAGCCCAACTGCAAGGCCATTTTCTGTATCTATGACTTTAGTTGATTTTCAGAATAAAACCAGGAGGTTGCTTATAAAAATCTGCTCTTAGAGGAGACAGAGGTTCAGAGAGGACTCCTGACTTGCCTGATGCTTCATTGACATTCCAGCATGGGCCTGGGGCACCTTTCCTGTCGGCTCTCCCTGCCTCCTTCCTTTCCACATACTTACGGACACTCAGGCCCACCTAGTCTCCCCTGGACTGGGAAACACAGAGCCGACCTTTGTCCTGATCACCCTCACGGCACAGACATCCCTCCCTCTGGGAGCACCAAGACTTACGCATGCAGTAGTGGTGATAGCGCCCCCAGGCGACGGCCGCGGTGCTGCAGATGCTGGCCAGCGCGGTCACAAAGCCCTGGAAACCGTGAGCCTGGCAGCCATCGGAGCCATAGGGCCAGCTCCTGTGGGAGACATCGGGACCGGCAACCCCTTCCCTCTGTCCCTGCCCTTCTCCCACACCTGCCCCTCAGGAGCTTGGAGGGCACCCTCCTGAATGTTGGCCCGGGTCCCCAGAAGAGGGCTTCATTGTCTGTTTCTCCTATAAGCTAACAGGGGCCCCAGAGGTCAAGTCCCTGGGCTGACCAAGTGAAGCCCAATGCAAACTGCCTGGGCTCAGTGTCTTTCTCTGTATCTCAGACCAAAGGGTTTTCCTGTGTGGTCCGAAGCCTTCGGCAAAGGAAACGGGACATTCTGGGAAGAGAGTCCATGCCTTTATTCTATGGAGAGGGAAAATTAGGCTCAGAGAAGAAGAGGCACTGAGCCAAGGTCAGACAGCAGATGAAGGCAAGGTCAGAGGGGAGACCCCAGGGCTCCCCGCTCTCAGCCCCAAGGGCCAAGCAAGTGTAAAAGCTTCTACTGCCACCTCCTGGAACCTAAGGGGCAGGAGGAGATCAGGACAGGAAATCCTCACGGATCGCAGCCCCACAGACTGGTCAGCCCTAAGCACGCACACTCAGGTGGGCTCCAGCCTTCATTTGAGTGCCTGGAACCGGAGCAGGTTCACTTAAGAAAACAATTTGTAAACACCCGACACCGTCTTGAAAGATCCTGGTTTTCACCTAAGGAGGTTTTAGACACTTGTGTTTGTAAAAGCAACCTCATTTTGACGTCTGTTGGGTTTCCTGCATGCCACGCATCATTTTCACTTATTTCCACCTAATATCAAGTGAATACTTCCAGCCACCCTACGAGCTGGAGAATAATATTCAACTTACAGCAGAAACCGAGACAGAGCCAGCACTCACATCGAGGCAGCCTGTTTGCGGAGCCTGTGCCCTTCATCCCTATAGTCTGCCAGGTCTGTGGGTGGGTTTGGAGCAACTCCTGTGCTCCAGAAATCAGCCATGGGCCTTCAGGGATAGTGTGGAATTCGGATTTAGCCTCGTACTGCCTGCCCAGCCTGTCCCCTATGGTTTTCTATAGGAGGAGAAAAATGCCTCTGGCTTGGCTGCCCGGTGCCCAGTGCCCAGTGCCCAGCGGTCAGGCCCCAGGGGGTGGGGGGAGCTAGTACCGGCGGAGGCTGGCTGTGGCTGCAACGAGGGCATTCAGGCTGATCCCAGAGTCTGCCAGAGCCAGGCTCAGCACCAGCAGGTGGGTAGGGGTCCGCAGCTCTGGCATCTTGCAGAAAGAGAGGATGGTGAGACTATTGAGGCAGAGGCCGGTGAGCGCTGGAAAGAAGGGGGAGGCAGATGTCAGGGCTGGAGAGGCCGACTGGGGTTAGAACCAAGGGCCTGGGGTGGACAGAGCCTCAGCCTCCTGCCTCTCCATGCTCAGCAACCTTGTCGGTACAGCTCGTCAAACTATCTGAGAAGTGCTGGCTCTCAGATACCATCAGTCGTAAGATGCATATCCTGCCTCCTCCTGACTCAAAAGTAAGGAAGAAAGCAATAAGGCGTAGCGTGGTTCATGCTGGAGCAGTAGCAGTTGCCGACAGCGGCTGACACTTAATCTGTGCAGGGGACCGAAAACTTTCTTCGGGTCCTCCTGCTCAGTGTTCACCTGGATGCTGTCCTCTCCATGTGCAGCTGGGAAACAGGCTTAGAGGGACTAGTTGGCTTGCCCTAAGCACACAGCTGGTGAGTGTGGCAGAGCTGGGACTACGACTCACATCTGTCACTCTGAGGGCCGTTCAGCAATATTAGGGAGAGCCAGGAGAAGGGTCTGAGTTTTGAGCTGGGGGCTGCCTGGGACAGCAGCCGGTGAGGTGGGCTGGAGGGGGCAACCTTAGGCAGCAGGCAGACCAGACCTGGAGCTGTAGCTTGTTCTCTCACTTGCTGCTCCTTTAGGTCTCTGAACCCTGGCTTCCCCATCGAAAGAGAGGAATGGGCGCCTGGGTGGCTCAGTGGGTTAAAGCCTCTGCCTTCGGCTCAGGTCAGGATCCCAGGGTCCTGGGATTGCGCCCCACATCGGGCTCTCTGCTCCGCAGGGAGCCTGCTTCCTCCTCTCTCTCTCTGCCTGCCTCTCTGCCTACTTGTGATCTCTGTCTGTCAAATAAATAAATAAAATCTTAAAAAAAAAAAAAAAAGAAAGAAAGAAGGAAAGAAAGGTAGGAATGGGGAGAGATCCTGCCTTCAAAAATGCGAGTGTTTACTGGGAGGAGAGGGTGTGGAAGAGCATTCAAGACAAGGGGAACAGCATGTGCAGAGACTTAAAGTGGTAAAGTTTCAATATATGACTGAGGACTGAGAGGGTTGCTGGATTGTAGGGTTCCTAGAAGAGAGGAAGAGGGGCAGGTCCCCCAGACAATGGTGTCCAGGGCCTTCGGGATGGGCCTAGTGGCTGTCACTCCCTCCCCAATGTCAGTCTCCTTGGGGGAGGAAACAGGTTGACAATCTCTCTGGTTCAGGGGTGAACAAGGGCTGCATTCCTGATGAACAGTTGTGAACGGACCCAGCACCAGGTCTCCAGGGTGAACTCTGGCCTTGAGGAGCATCTGAGGGATTCTGGGCTAAGATGGGCCCCTCAGAAAGTTAGGCAGCCCCTGGAATGGAAATGCTTAGAGCTGGGGAATGGAGATGACAGGAGCAATGTGGAGATGGAAAGGGTGGGGGCAAAAGAGATTAAATCCTGAGTGTCTGTCGAGACTAGACCTTCGCGCCCGTGACCCCTCCTAACCTTCAAGATCACCCACGTGGGGTCCAAGAACCTGGCTGACTTGGTTATAGTCCCATGGAGAGCAGGTGACAGAGCTGTCTGTCTCCAGAGCCTGCCAGAGGCCTGAGCTTACATGACATTCTTAGCCGGATTTTCAGGGAGTAGGTTAAACTTTAACCCAGCTGGAGGGACAAGAAAAGGCCTGAGCCTGGTTCTTGGTTATATTCTGGGCAGACTCTGAGCCTTGCTGGTTTCTCTCAGCTCCCAGCCGGCATCCCACAGGTGCACCCATCAGAAGCCCCATGGGTATAAGTGTAGGGTTTGGGGACAGAGGAGTAGGCTTTGGGGACCTCTGCTTGTCAGCTCCATGGCTGTGGCCTGAATCTGGGAGCCCACTGGGTCCCTGCCCCACCCAGGCCCTTCCTTGCTCACCTTCTACCAGCAGCACCGTCCCCACAGCCAACACCTCCAGCTCCCCAAAGCCGGTGGGCAGGGACCCAGATTCTGCCATGCTGGGTCCTAGTCCCTGCCTCCCAGCTCTTCTCTGGCTCGTTAAGCCAGGCCCCACCTTTTAAAGGGCCAGTCCACGTGCAGGCACACGCAGGTGATTATGCTAGGCCTTGGGCTCCTTCTTGCTGCCCCTGCCCTAAACTGTGCTTTTGGCCCAAGTAGAAGGAACACATTCATCAGTTGGACAGTGCAGCCTTTGTGAAGCTGGAATGGAACCCTTTTTCATTCATTTCAGCCCAATCAGGCAGGATTAAGTTCCCAGAATCCAAAGGCTGTGGCTGAGAGCCAAATTAGAAAAGAGTTGCATAACCAAGGGAGGTGGGGGGAGCAGAGAGAGGGATTTGAGCGGCAGCTGTCCCTGAGAATTTGTTCGGGGCCAACCCCTCCCCCGCATGTGTGTCCTCACAAACGAAGGGTAAAGGATGATAATTGGCAAGCCAGCATTGTCATAGAAAGAATCCCAACGGGGACCAGTGACGGAGTTTGTGGTTCAGAACCTGCCATTAACCAGCTGGGTGTGCTGGGGTGGGACCACCTGGGTCTTCTCAATTTCCTCCTTTGCAAGGTAAACAAACATGTTTGGGGCACCTGGGTGGCTTAGTGGGTTAAGCTTCTGCCTTCGGGTCAGGTCGTGGTCTCAGGGTCCTGGGATCGAGCCCCGAATTGGGCTCTCTGCTCAGCGGGGAGTCTGCTCCCCTCTTTCTCTGCCTGACTCTCTGCCTACTTGTAATCTCTGTCTGTCAAATAAATAAATAAAATCTTTAAACAAACAAACATGTTTTCCCATGGCCTGCGTAAGTCTTGGTGGAAGAATACGTCATACATATGGCCTCTGGGCTGCAGCTCCCAACTCCCACAAGGCATTTACTCTACACAAGCATAAAAAAATCTCCCAAGGCACGAGCTTGGCACAGGGGGGCTGCTGTCTTAGCAGCCTCTCAACCCACTGAGAGCCTTGGCTCTTACAAATGAGAAGTTATGTGTTGGCCAGTGGTGAAATTGATATGGGGAAATATCTAGAGTGATTTCACTCATTTTCAGATAAAGAAACCAAGACCTGGAGCTCTATCAATAATATAGCTAATGTTGAGGCCCTGCTAAGAGCCAGACTCTGGGCTAATTGATCTGAGGATAATTCCTACAGCAACTCTATGAATTAGAGACAATCATCCTTTTCATTTCCTGTAAGAAAGCAGGTTCAAAGCAGTTCAGAATTGACCTGAGGTCAGGCAGTGATTTGTGAATGAAGCTGAAACAAAGCCCCATCTCCTGTCCCCAGACTCTGGGTCAAGCAGCTCATTCTATCCCACAGATGTTCATTTCCCATGCTTTTCCTGCTGCCAGTCCCCACTTAATCAAGCCTAGCCACCCCGCAGGGCTGAGCAGACCGCCCATATCCTCCTGGAAAACTTTCTTTGATAACCCAGTTACCCCCTTTTCCTAATTTCTATCTTGCATTACTGGTTCATACATATGTCAGGTTTTTTCCATGCCTACAAGATCACAGAAGACTTCAAGGGACAGGGGAAAGAGGACATGGACAGGAATCAAGGGTTGAGCTCTGTTAGGCCAGAGAGAGAAGGGAAGACATCCCCAGCTGAAGGCGGAAAGGGCAGAGATATGGGAATAGTAAGCAGTGCTCTTCTTGGTTTTGGGAGGAGGGGAGACAGGTGGGAAGCAGTGAGAAAATCATATTGGCTAGGTTGGAAAAGAGGAAGAGAGGGAAACCAACATTTCCTGGAAGCCAAGATTGTAAAAAACAGACCTGGCACAGAGCTAGGCATTTCATGTATGTGCCAGGGTCCCAGGTATCTGCTTGGTCATACCTCACTGGTCTAAGGCTGCCTAGGCCTATAGGTTGGAGGAACTAGGGAATCTTCTGGACAAGCTGAGGGAACCAGGAAGGCCATGCCGGACCAAAGAGCAGAGCTTTGGGGTCACAAGTGAAGAACGAATGAGCGAAGGGTGATGTCTATGATGTGACGAGGTGGGAGGCAGGCAACAAGCAGCAAAAACTCAAAGTGCTTTCTCTAAGAAGTCCTGAGATCCTGCTCTGGGACTTTGCTCAGAGTATGATAACCAGAGGAGAGGGATGCTCTCTGCCTTCATGCAGAGACACCTCACACCTTTGGCATTGATGGCGATGCCCACAAAGCCTTGGCTTGGACAGAGTGTTCTGACACTGCATGTCCAGGGGGCATTCAAGGAGCCAGCTGCTTGCTCAGCAGAGTGGGAAAGTTCACGAGGCTATGGGACATGCCTCTGTGGTCTCCCCCAAGATCTCTGAATCTTTCCAATATCTCTAGGAGCAAGTGCTTGTAAGGACTAGTGAAAGTGAGTACTTACAACTTAGGAGGGGGCTTCTATTCCAACAGGCCATCAAAATCTAGGAAACGTGGGGTGTTCATTATTCACAACCACGCGGGGTAGAGAAATATTACTTCCCTTTTTCAGATGATGAAGAGATTATGGAACTTATCCTAGTAAATGAGTAGAGCTGGGATTTGAACCCTCACCCTTGAGCTGTCACGGGAGAGAATTTCCAGTGGCCCTTATCAGAAGCCAGGTCTGTCTTCATCTTCTCTGAGCCCAGGTACCCAGGCAGGGTCTTTGTAGGCCACAATCTGGCTAGCATGGGGTGACCTTGCAGGTGAACAGCCAAGCTGGCAAGTCCAGGAGCCACTTGCCCCTGAGTCGTTGCCCACCTGCCCCACCTTGCCACTCCCTGGCCTCTCTGGGCCTGGGGCTGTTGCTACCGAAGAGGATCCCTGACCCTCACCCTCAGGACTGGGTGATCCCAGGAGCTATAAGCCGCTAAGTGCTGTGGCCAGGGCTCCCCTCCCTAATCCCCAGTCTGTCCCTGTTTATCCGATGGCCTCAGGAGGGGTGTGGAGGGGGCTGATGAGCCAGTGGGCAGCTGCTGGGCTTCCTGGGCCAAGACGACAGCGCACTGCAGGGACGCCCCTGCCCGGGTTACAGAGGAGCCAGGAGCCATGAGGGTAGCAGTGGGCATGCTCTGGCTCCTGGCCCTCTGGGGGCACCCCCAAGCCCAGGGCTCCTGCCCGTCTCAATGCAGCTGCAGCCTCCACATCCTAGGTGATGGCAGCAAGGCCAGGTATGGCATCAGGTGTGGGGGATGGGTAGCCTCCTCCCCTCACCCCCCCTCCCCGGGTCCCTGTAGCATCTCTGGCTGGGTTGGGAGGCCTGGATGCAGGGTCCCCAGAACATGGCTGGGTGAGACTTCCATCTTTGGGCCCTTGAGACCCAGGTGTCCAAGGGGGCTGGTCTGTTCTGCATTGTCCTCCAGCCAGCAGGGCATGGGAAGTACCAAGTCCCTTTATACATGGGAGTGGGGGTGGGGCACCAGTGTGCCCACTCCAGGAAATCCTTCCTGAGTCCTCTTCCAGGATCCTGGTGGTGAGGAGCCCTCTGCAGGGCAGGGGGGTCTCCCCCTTACCTCTTTCTTGTCCTCTCCTTCCTTTCCTCTTCCCATTCCACCATCCTCCCTTTAGCTCCCAGCCCCTTTTCTCCCGGGCCTCTTCCATTCTCTTGCCCTGGCTCCTGGGGGTACACAGTCACATCCCAGGTATTTCATACCACCCTGCCCATAATGCGACCACCTGCCTTCTCCTGCTTTCTCCACTTTGGGCTCCTCTGGCCTAGCCCCTAGCAGCCTTGGCCTCAACCCATTTCTTTGGGCTTTCGGAATCCTCATTCCATACAGGCAAGCCCCCTTCCATTCTCAGCCTTTTCTTTCACTTCCCTAAGCCCCACCTGAGCCCTGAGAATACCTCCATCCTCGCCTCCTCCACTTCCATGGGATGTTCCAAAGCCCCCATGATCTGTGAACCCTCGCTCTCCTACCATGGGCCACTCTCCTTTTTCTCTCTGGCAGTCTTTACACCGTCTTTTCTCTGATATAGTCAACTTACCCACTAAGGACCATTGCATTTCCAAACGTGCTCAAGGATTTGAGCTCCCGGTACAGGGTCTTTCCTAACATCTTTTCAACATCCTGGAACGGTATTCTCCTTTTCTCCCTTGCTTTAGGTGGCTGCTGGGAGCCGCTGAAGTTTCTGATCAGAGCAGCAGGTTATCAGTGTGACCCTTACAGTGATCCTGGCAATGCATCTTGGGTTGATGGGGTGTGAGGGGATGGAGTGAATGGAGAGGCATTCCCATGAAAGGATATCCGTGTGGTCTGAAGAACAAGAAAAGCTCCATTCTTGACCCAAGTCTCTGATGTTCCAACCCACATGGATCATTAGATATAAGGATCCTCTCCCCAAGGAAAGCCAGAGCAGAGCCCTGAGCAGGCCAGGAGATAGCCCACAGTGCAGGACAGCGTGACCAGGGTGATGAAGAGCCTCCCCTGCCCACCGAACCACAAAGAAAGCACAAGGCTCAAAGTCACCCAGCATCAGTGACAGACCTGGTCATAGAACCCAGGGCTTTAGGTCCATCTCCGGATCTCTTCTCATCTGATGATGATGTCATGGGCAGGGATGAGGGGAGGGCATCCCCAGATTAACATTAGGATTGAAAATAAAATTCTAAGGTCACTTTCCAGGGCCCTCAATGTCAGCCAGTGGCCATCCTTCCTCTGAAGCCGGAGCTCATCAGTTCTACCTGTCTAACTGTCCCATGACTGATACGCACGAGCCCACCTACCTATTTTGTCCTAGGAGGGCAATGATGCCATGAAAGGCTCTAGGGGCCCTGAGGTCCTCAGTGGCCACAGGAACGGATAGCGCAGTCAGACGAAGGTTCCCCTTGTGTCCCAGATGTCTTCTTCAGCTTTCCTCCAACCAGTGCCTGTCAGAGGGCTCAGTCCTTATACCTGAGCTGCCCATACTCCCTGCCCATCCTCCATGCTCCCACATCATGAACATGGTGTGTGCACTCTTGGTACTCTTGGCTACAGCACTCTCCTGGGGGGGCCGGTCTGGTCACCTGGACAGAGGGTGTCACCATGTTCTTTAGGCCCAGTTTGCCCCATTAGATGTGCTACTGGCCTGTGCTGGCTTCTTAATGATTTCTTTGATTCTTCCCTTGATGACATGTTTTCATGTTTTCCTACCTTTCAAGACATGTTATTCCGCCACCACCTTCCTCCCACCTACAACAAGACCTTCTTCCTTGCAGCATCCAAACCTCCATTATCATTGAAAATACCACAGCCTCCAGTGTTCTTTCTTCCTTAGCTGGATTATAGGCTATCTGGGGACAGGGACAGAGCATCAGTGAGTTGGCTATTCTTGCGAATCTCTACAGCACCCATCCCTCAGGAGGGGGACCATGTATAGCTCAGGAATGTGAGTGGGTGGGAGTCACTGTGCCTTTTGTGGACGCCACTGACCCAAAAAAGCCAACCAAGTTTAGCCAGTGGACTTTGAGCATTCAAGCTGAGCTGATGGATGCTGGCAGAGGGTGCTACCCTGGGAAGGCCACAACGAACAATGCATTGTGACATTATTACAGTAAGAGAACGAACTCGCCTAGCAAAGCAAACCATGACTCCTGTCCCCACCTCCTCCCCTGTGAGCCGAGAAGCCCTCTGGATGGAACAGGCTGGACAAGGGCTGAGTCCCTCAAGGAGTTTTATCTCCTTGAGAATCTTCCCCTCTTTACCTTATGTGACTATGCTGCTCTCCAGGATAGCATGCAACACAGCCTTGAATGGCAGGCTCTCGGAGGGCAAGCCCTGCTTCCTTTTCTCTTTCTAGTCTCTGCTTTAGTGTTAAATTTAATAGAACAAGGTTTAGGATGACCCTCTCTGGGCAGAGGGATCATTGCAAGTAGCTTGCAGTGCTGGGATGGTGAACTTTGTGATAGCGTCAATAAATAGCGTGGCACCTCGGCAGATGACAGATATGCAGAGTGGGTCCACAATGTGACCTCATTTGATCCCTGAAACCACCCTGAGGGGTGGAGTCTGTTATTGGAAATTGAAGAAATAGAAGTTATACAATGGACTCAAGGACACATAGCCCGAAGCAGATAGCCCAGATACGAATCCAACTGCTGAGCCCCAAAGTCCTAGCTCTTAGAGGCCTTCATCATCTTGTGGTCCCTGAGTCAGGGAAGTCCTGAAGGACCCGGTGTATGGCTTCCATTTCTAACGCCCACTGAGATAAATTATATATATATATATATATATTTTATATTTATATATAATATATAAATATATATTCATATATATTTAATATATTTATATATAATTTATATTTATGTATTTTTAATGAAGATAAGCCAAAGTGGTCACCAAAACTGAGATATAATTTAACAAAGGAACACTTTTAATACCTACGTGCCCTGCTGCAGTGCACAAAATGATCTCAGGGTTTATGAATACTATTCATTCTTAGTGCAGGCAGGCTGTGTGAGCTGCACTGAGAGAGGGCAGTTTAAGCTTGGGGTCCTTCAGGCCAGTGACGCGACCAAGGGGCCTTGTGCGAGGGTCTGAAAGCAAGAACCACCCCCTCATCCCCGCCTCGCGAAGGGAAATCAGGAGGCTGTTTGTTTCCGGGCCCACGTCCAGGGCCCACGGCAGCTCGGAGCCTGGGTTCGGGGGTTCGGGGGTCCCGGGTTCGGTGCAGACCAGAAGACACCTTGTGTAAGGAGGTCCGGGAGGGAGTGGGAGAGGGTGTCGGACCCCACAGGCTCGTCACTCAAATGTCCCCCATTTCTGTGACCAGGACGGTGGTGTGCAGCGACCCCGACATGACTCTGCCCCCTGCGTC
The DNA here is from genome assembly GCF_022355385.1 of Mustela nigripes. Classification (NCBI taxonomy): domain Eukaryota; kingdom Metazoa; phylum Chordata; class Mammalia; order Carnivora; family Mustelidae; genus Mustela; species Mustela nigripes. The sequence continues at coordinate 148,038,559 of NC_081560.1, read as the reverse complement.
GCTCCCTCCCGACACCTCCAGACTGCGCCTGGAGCGGACGGCCATTCGCAGGGTGCCCGGGGAGGTCTTCAAGCCGCTAGGCCGCCTTGAGCAGCTGTGGCTGCCCTACAACGCCCTCAGCGAGCTCAGCGCCCTGATGCTGCGGGGCCTGCGCCGGCTGCGCGAGCTGCGCCTGCCTGGGAACCGCCTGGCCGCCTTCCCCTGGGCGGCGCTCAAGGACGCCCCCCAGCTGCGGCTGCTGGACCTGCAAGCCAACCGGCTCGCCGCCGTGCCGCCCGAGGCCTCGCGCTTCCTGGGGAACCTCACCTTCCTCGACCTCTCCAACAACCAGCTGTTGAGGCTCCCGCAGGAGCTACTGGCCACCTGGGCTCACCCGCAGCCTGGGCCCGTCCTTCCCGGGCACCGCACCAGGCTGGTGCTAGGTAAGAGGCGGCATTCTTCTCTTGGAGCCACCTTGTGCGTGGGGCTTGGAGTGGGCGGGTGGGAGGTGGTGTCTTAGCCAAATTATTAAGCCTCTTTGAGTCTCTGTTCCTTACCTGAAAAACAGAAATCACGCCTGCCTTGTGGCTTCGAGGGAAGATTGGGTAAGAGGCACACACTGGCCTTTTCCACTGGCCGCTTTGGAGCTCAAGCTGCTGCCAGTGGAAAGCCCGGCGTTGCCTCTTACCAGCTGTGTGTCCCTGGGGAAACTGCTTAGCTTCTCTGTGCCTTGGTTCCCCTCTGTAATAATAATAATATAATATAATATAATATAATATAATATATATAATAATAATATAATAATAATAATATCTCTCTCAAAAGGTTGTGTTGCAGGTAAAAAGACAGTCCTTAGCATATGGTAGGTACATGTGGCTGGCACAGTAATGTCCCACCCAGCTCCCTGTCAAGTAGGACTGGCTGCCCCACTTTTCCAGGGGCTGTCAACCGCAGCCTTCAGCTGTCAGCGCTGTCAGGGACAGCCTTCACAGCAGAATAGCCTTGACCAAGGCCATGCACCCTTTCTGGACACAGCCTCCATCCCAAGACCTGTCAGGTGGGAGTCTAAGGGCCCAGCCACTTGGCATAACTAAGATGGGCTATTTCAGCTCCCGAACCCCCAGGGTTCACCAGACCCCCATTCATCTCAGCTCCATGTCTCCCTCCTGCTCTCTTCCTTCCTCTCCTCCTTAATGAACATGCTGTGTGCTAATCTTCATCTCAGGGTCTGCTTCCCGGAAACCCAACCTCTGACAATCTTCAAGGCTCGTGACCACCCCCATCCCTTTGAGAATCTCCTTGGAGCACTAAGTATGCATAGATGGCAGGAAGGTGGTGCTAGCTCTTTGCTAACCGGTCAGTCCTTACAGGCCATCTAGCATTAGTGTGGCCCTGAAGCTTTCCTAATTTATTGCCCTCTCATAGAACTTGACCCTTGCCGCATCCCAGGGTAGATAGCACAAGTACAAGGCCCTTTGTTTTATAAAACAAACACAACCTAGGGATTAGTAGTAAGCAGTGGTTTGGGCCCAAGGCTCATGTCAGATAGACTGGTTCTCTTTCCTCTGTCCTGTGAAGGGATGGGAACCTTGATGGCATTGTGGCAGAGGGTGGGTGGTTAGGCAGTGAATGGGTAGTAGGAGAGACACCTCCTAGCAGGATGTGCCTGGGGCAGGCCTTGGCTCCTATGGGGTTCAGCACCAGGGGCTAGGGAAAGCTTAGAATGGCTTGGGGCAGCTTCTGCCCTAAGGCCCAGGAGAGTCTCAGGAGGAGGGAATATTTAGAAGCCCTACTGACTAGAAGCAGGGCTGGGAACAGCAAGCCCCATTCCAGCTCTGCCTGCCGTGCAGACTCTCTCACCTGATAAAGAATAGTGTATAGGATAGTACTTATGTGGAAAAAAATTGTTTATTTGAAAATAAAATTTAACTAAGTGCCCTTTAAATGATATATTCATATATATATATATATATAATATGTTTTACAGAAAAAGCTAAAGACTCTTGTTCCCTCTTCTGATTCTAATTCCTACTTCCCCTTCTAACAGGTAGCCACTGTTATATTTGCATGCTCCCTATCTTTTAGAATGCATTTACATGCATATATATATATATATATATATATGCACATAGAAATTCTTTGTGTGTTTTATATAAACTTTCATACTGTACAGACCATATTGTATATATCAACCAGCACTAACTTTTTCACTCAACAGCATGTTTTGGAGATCTAGTTATGGATCCATTTCGTTTTTTGTAAACAGCATAATTTTCCATAGTAGACTTACACACAGTTAATTTAGCCATTCTTCCTTTAATGGACCTTTAGATTCTTTCCATTATTTTACTAACACCTATGATGACACAGAGAACATTCTTGACAATGCCTCCTTGGGCATGCAAATATTTCTCTAGGGTAGGAACTGAAAAGGGGAATCCTAGGTCATGGAGTGTGCACATTAGACATTTTGATATCAGTCTGATAGTCTCCAAGTGGCTGGGCCATTTCTCCCCCATGCCGACCAGTAATGCGTGAGACCACCCATGCAGATGTTCCCACTCTGAAAGTTTATTGCCCATGAATGTGGGGTCTTAGTTCTAGGTGCTGGGGATATAGCAGAAAAGAAGATAGATGAAAATCTCTTCCCTCATGAGGCTAATAATGAAAATGGTTGGAACATTTAACTTTTGCCAGCCTGAGGGGTAAACATTTCCCTGTCATTTAACTTTCCTGTTTGGATTAATTCTTTAGGGAACTCTCTTACAACAGGTGAAAGCCAACTATCTCACCACCACAGTGGGGCAGGGACAATTCTTGGGGTGCATTTAACCAGTGACACAGGGTAGCAGCTACCAGAGGGACGGGGTGTGGAGGGGTGGGGGAAAGAACTGGTATTCTCCCAGCAAGTGTTCAGAAGGACCTCAGAGTCGTGGATGTACAAGCAGATGCAGTCAAATGCTCTGCCCCTGAGCTATACCCCCTGTACAAGCGGATGAACGTAATCCGCCCACCCCCTGAAGTTTCCACTTCCAACCATATCAAATAAAATATGTAAATAAATCATATGCCATTGATTCTCAGACATACTCTCAAATTTAGTAACAATCTTTGGAAAATAAAAAGATACTGCATTAAATGCATTCATTTCATATTTTAGAAATGCAAACATATAAAAAGGAACTGTGACTTAGAAGTGAGGACCCATGATACCCCTCTATCTATAGAAGGTTCTTGGGCAGGCTGGATACAGAGATGAGCTTTCATCTCTATAAAGAAGTTCAGTTTTAAAGTAAAGAAGTCTGCGGATATGACATAGGATTTGATTTCCTGGACTCTTCACTCCTCCACTTTTGAGCTTGTGCCGAAGGGGTCATGGCTCAGAACAGTCACCTTCATTGCTAGCGTGATGTGGAAAGTGCCATGTAAGCCGGGAGGACAGAGGTCAAGGGTCAGGGGTCATGAAAAAAACTTGGGGAAATTTTGAATTTGATAATTTTGAGAAATGGATTTTGGCACTTGGCAGGTGTTGCTGAAATACTGCCTGCCTGACCAGTAGCCTGAAAGGCTCAGTCCAAGGATGGCAGTAGGAATTGGCCAATTTTTTCAGCATGCTGCATGACTTACCCAAAAGCTTACTATGATTTACCTTTGTTTATGCTTGTAGCAGCTCTGAAAGAGAAGTACTGCTACCATTAAGATTAAGAACCAGCCTTAAGGTTCCACAGCTAGCGAGGCGAGGAGCGGACCTGGAGGCCAGTTCTGCTGACTCTGAGCTCAGGACATGCCTTGTCCTCCCTGAGGGGGAAGAGGAGCTGGGTGTGGGGATCTGAATATTGAGGGCTCACCACTTGCCTCCCTTCTCACCCCTGCAGGGCTGCAGGACAACCCCTGGGCCTGCGACTGCCGCCTCTATGACCTGGCCCTTTTCCTGGAAGGCTGGGCCCCACATCTGGCTTTCATAGAGGCCAGGCTGAAGTGCGCCAGCCCGCGCAGCCTGGCCGGAGTGGCCTTCAGCCAGCTGGAACTGAGGAAGTGCCAGAGTCCGGGGCTCCGTCCAGGGGCGGCCAATGTCAGGTCCCCACTGGGCAGTGCGGTATTGCTACGTTGTGGGGCCACCGGCGTCCCTGGGCCAGAGATGAGCTGGAGGAGAGCCAACGGGCACCCACTCAAAGGCACAGGTGTGTGAGCTACAGAGACTGTGCAGGCTCAGTCGGGGGAGGTCGGGGGACAGTGGCTCTCAACCTGTCCTACGTGTTCCAGGAGCCGTTCCATCCAGGGCCCTGGAATCTGGGCCTCCCTGGGAAGAACAAGACTCTGCCATTTAGGTGGAAGATACTCTCAGTATATTTAATATTTAGAGTAAGTGTCCAGCTGTAATTGTTAAGCCAATATCATGAGGAGTAAATAATCACATGAGTTACCATCTCTTGAGCACCTCACATGTTAAGTGTGTTATGCACACATGTCACTGAATTTTAAGGAACAACCTGATTATCCTTCTTGTTTTGTACGTATGCAGACTCTGAGAGGCTGAGCACTTGGCTTACAGCGCACAGCCTGTGTTCTTTCTGCCCTTTAGACAGAGATGGTTCATCTCTGGCCTGGGGTGGTGGGATTTGCAGGAGTCATGGCCCACCTATGTGCAGAAAGGGGGTCGAGGAGTAATCATTTCTTAGCGCCTGACCAGAAAACCTTATGTCTCTGCCACTTTCTTTGGCATCTCCTTCAATTAGGTTGGCAAGTGTTTCTCTAAGACTGTGAGTTTGTAATCAGTTTACAAGCAAAACTGGATCAAGATCTCCATTATGTAAAACAGAGCTGGAAATGCTGGTGTTGGGGTGGCAAGTGGGTCTGGACAGGGTCGCCAAGCACTTCCAGCTGGGCCTCTGTCTCATCTTTACCTGACCCATCTTACCCCCCGAAGCACTGCATGCTGCCCCAAGGAGTCCGTTCTATAGGACTCCAGAGCCCTGGAGAATATTGCTTGAATACCGCAGATTTTGGAAGGCAGATCATCTTTAGACTTGGCCTGAGCCAGGTCTCCCCACTCTGAACCCCAGTGATCTTGATCCCCTTGGCTCGTCTAAGGAAAGTTGAACAACTTCCAGAGTTTTCTCGGGATGACAAGGTCTGCTGTGTATACAAGAGTATGCATAGTCCGGGGACTATGAACTTGGCCCTGGCGAGAAGCTGGGGACTGATGAGCCCATTCATTTCCCCCCTTGTGCTTCTTTCCCCACAGTGCACCAGGAAGTCTCCAGCGATGGCACAAGCTGGACGCTGCTGGGCCTGCCTGCTGTGTCCCTCCTCGACTCTGGAGACTACATCTGCCAGGCCAAGAACTTTCTGGGAGTCTCTGAGACTGTCATCTCCCTATCCATCACAGAGCCTCAGGCTTCCACAGAACGGAGTGGGAGCCCAGGGGCACTGTGGACAAGGACAGGTGAGGGGGCGGAAGCTGCTGCATACAACAAGATGGTGGCCAGGCATGTTCCTGACATCCCTGGACCTGCTGTTCCGGCCACTGGGTCCCCTGTGTCCAACACGAAGGGGGAGCTGACCCTCCAGCACTTCCAGGTGGGGACTCCAGGAGAGAGCTCGAATGGGCAGGCAGGACGCCAGGAGGCCCGAATGGTGAGGTCTCTCAAGGTGGTGGGAGACACTTACCAGAGTGTGACCTTGGTGTGGAAGGCGCCCCAAGCTGGGAACACAACCACCTTCAGTGTCCTGTATGCGGTCTTCGGGCAGCACAACATGTGGCGGTTGGCGGTGCCACCTGGGAAGACCAGTGTCACCATCCGTGGGCTGACGTCCAAGACAAAGTACGTCGCATGTGTCTGTGTGCGGGACCTGATGCCCCAGAAGGAGCAGTGCGTCATCTTCTCCACGGACGGGGTGGTGGATGCCGAGGCCACTCAGCGGCTCATCAACGTGGTGGTGATCAGCGTGGCCGTTGTCATCGCCCTGCCCCTCACCCTGCTCGTGTGCTGCGGAGCTGTGCAGCGGCGCTGCCGCAAGTGCCGCACGGGGGCCTCTGCTGAGGCCACGGGGGCCTATGTCAACCTGGAGAGGCTGGGCCACAGCGAGGATGGCTCCGAGCTGTCCCAGCACAGCTTCAGTGAGGCTGACAGGCTCCTCTCCGCCCGGTCCAGCCTGGACTCTCAGGTCCTGGGCTCCAGGGGGGGCAGGCGGATCAATGAGTACTTTTGCTGAAGGGGGGGCACTCCCCTCCAGATGCCCACACACCTGCTCCAGCCCATTCTCCCTCGGCCCCTCTCACCTGCTTACCCTGACACCTGGGTCCACACTCATCCACTCTTTCCCCGCTCGGGTACCCAGTTCCTCAGACCTTTACCCACAGCGACAACCGGTAACACTTATTAAGCACTTCTGGTATGCCAGGAAGTGTTCTAAGTGCTTTATGTACATTAACTTAATCCATTCTCGTCACAGCCCTTTGGAGCAGGCGCTATGTGTTCCCCCCATTCTCCTGCAGAAGAAACCAGGGGATTAACCAACTTGCCTGTATCAGTCAGTTTTTTTTTTTTTTTTCTGTGTAACAAATAAAAGCAAAACCTCAGTGGTACATGGCAATAAGCGCTTATTTTCATGCCATGATAGGTCTGCGGGTTGACCCGGGTGGTTCTGCCCCATGAGTTCTCTTTGTGGCCTCGGATGGAAAGTCAGTGGCTGCCTGGGGCCGGCGGCTTTCCTGGAGGGGTGGGATGATATCAGAAACATGAGCAGAAATAGGTGACGTCTCCTGAGTTCTCAACTTTAGAACTGGCACGCTGCCCTTTCCACCCATATCCTACCCGCCAAAGCAAGTCCCAGGGCCAAAGCCAACTTTCAAAGAGCAGCCAAGGACAGTTCTCGCAGGGACCTGACAGTGGGGCAGGGATCTGATCTGCTGCATTGCCCACAAGGCTCACAGAGAGCAAATGACAGCTCCAGAATCTGGACCAGGAATTAGTTCCAGAGCAGACAGTCCTTACCACTCCCCTCACTGGCATCTTTACTACATTTATGCTAACGCACATGCTGGGGTCCAGCCTCGGCAGGTCCAGGTATCCCTGAAGAAGGAGTGGTGCTGGCAAGATGGAAGGGAGAGACACACAGCGAGTTCTGGTCAGTAGTCAGGCATCTCCATCTTTATTCTGATTATTGAGCTTCTTATATAGGCAGTTTAATTGGGGTAGGAGGTTACAAGCACTTATCAGATAACTTCCTCTTTGTTCACCCCATGTTATTTTATTTAAGCCATAATGGTACAGACTGGCACCAGGGATGGGGGACAGGGTCTTGCTTCTTGAGTAATCATGTCCCTCAGAAAGCCATGGGAGGTAGCACAAATAGGTGCTTTTTGGTAACTTATTCTTAGGTCTGCAGGAAAACAAGATATAGGTTGATGGAAAACAAGAAGCTATAGGGATGAACTACATAATAAAGAACTGTAGGAAAACAAGAGATAGGTTCATGGAAAACGAGAAGCTTTCTGTACAAACTAAGGATATAGGAGGGAAGTAGGAACAAGAAGGTGTTAGCTTTGCAGGAGGCAGAGTGTATTTTAATGGCTCAGTTTGTGAAAGCTTTGGACAAACATCAACTTAGGTAGAAAACCGTCTATTGCGGTCCACATTTAAAGTTCTCCATTGTCCTAGGTACAGAATAATTTATCTCCTTGGAGTTCCGGCCCATAAGCCTGAGAGATGTTTCTGGCAGATTAGCAAGGGGTCTTTATTTGAGAGGATACAGGGATCAGAGGAAAAGGCAAGAGACTAACAGACCTTGCTTATCTGCAGGGCTATCCCGCCCTCTGCAGTCACCTGTGGGGTGATCCTGTCCCGCGAAGGCCTAGGCCAGCATTAGTTCAAACCTTAACCTAGTGGGGCAATGCCCTCGACCAGGCCTCCTGGACCCCAACACTCATGGACACGCACACACACAGTCTCTTTATGCATTAGCCACAATCGTTCAGTCCCATACATGCAGAGATGCATGTTATGTCCTCACTGTCTACACTTAAGGATTCTAACACTTTTGTCTCTGGGTGCCATTCATCCTAGATCATCATTTGATTTTCAGTAAATTCTAGAGGTTTAGATGATGTGGAAGAGACTCCTGCTCATTTACTCTCGGGCTGGAGGAATGTGAGTCTAAGGGAGCATTCGCGGTGGGTGGCACGGAGCATTCAACACACAGCTCACCTTGGTCCCCGTGCAGCGGCCTTTGTTATTTGACTTAACTTCCCTGGGTGCCTGAGGGTGTCTCAGGGCCTTCCCAGTTATTCAGGAAGCCATTTCAAATTGGGATTCCTGTTCAGTTTGTTTTAAACTAGGGAACCGCTGAGAGGTTGTCTCTGCACACAAGTGAGGGTGAATGATCCCAGCAAAAGAGTCAATGTTGTGTCTTGTCTGCAGGATTGAGCTCTAACAAAGGGGGCATCCAGGGTGTTTGGTGCCAAGGCCTTTAGCTAACAACTGGGGAAATTTGGGGATAGCAAGAGGTTCAAGAAAATTATTTTGCTGATATCAACTAAGAGACTCCGTATTGTGTTGAACCATTGCCAAATATGAAACACTGTGATGTAGTGATTTCTTTCCTTTCTTAAAGACTATTTATTTATGAAAAATAGAGAAGAGGGAGGAGGAGAGAGAGAGTGAGCGGGGTGGGGGGCACTGGGGAGCAGAGGGAGAGGGACAAGCAGACTCCATGCTGAGTGCAGGACTTAATCCCAGGACCTTGGGATCATGACCTGAGCTGAAACCAAGAATCAGACACTCAACCAGCTGAGCCACCCAGGTGTCCCAGTGCAGTGATTTCTAAAGTTTCTGTACTCCCTCTTATATTTACAAAAGACCTTGCAACATATGACCTTACAACATATTTTCCTATTCTCTTTCATTTGATCTTTACATCAACCCATTATGGATGCTAAGCTACTTGATTTTACAGATGAAACAACAAGCGAAATGAGTTGAATAATTCATAGAGAGTAGCTATCAGTTTTTCTTGGAGGGTCCAAGCCTTTGATAACTTTCTTCCAGGCTGAGGGTCTTTATTCAGTGGTGATCTCTGCAATGCAATCTATAGCAAGTTCAGTATGGAAATGGGTTTTTTTTTTCAAGTCACCGAAAACCGTAAGAACCATAAGACCACCAATATACATGCACATGGTATTTCTATATATGGGTATTTTCTGGCCATCATCTGGAGGATACATCTGAACATAACTTAAGGGCCATAGCCATTGGTAAGAGAAATTATTTGGTTGGAAGATGACAAGACCACTGTCTACATCATGGATCAACAAACATATTCTGTAAAGAAAATCACATAGTAAATAGTGTAGGCTCTGTCACTCCTGCTCAGCTCCTCTTATGGAATGTGAAAGCAGCCATAGACAATATATAGGTTAATGGGCATGGATGTATTCCAATAAAATGTTATTCACAAAAACAGATGGCAGGCTGGATTTGGCTCTCAGGCTGTAGTTTTCCAACCTCTGATGTAAATTTATCAAGGTATTTCTGCTGTCAAGACCCAAGACTCAGTTCTGATTGTTAGATATATGAGATTGACAGGCTTTCCCTAAATTAGCACAAATATAAATGCAATAGATGAAAGCAGCCACCTATTGAAATAGTGAGGAAGTTTCCTCTAAATGATTGACAGAGCCAATCAAGATTGAGAAATTCTTGGCCTAAAGACAAGTAAGATCCAATTAGTTTTATTAAATTTTGTTGAATATTCAGGAATTGAAAGCAAGAATTTGTTAGTGTTTATCCAATATTGTGTGGATATGTGTGTGTAAGAGAGAGACAGGGACAGACAGAAAATTCAAACTTTTCAATGATTCATTAAGACCTATTTGGGTGGGTCTGGATGGAATGACCCCCAAGATGCTTTCAATTTCCCCTTGTTGTTATATCTCTTGAGTTTAGGGACACCACTTAGTTATTTGAGGTAAATGACATAACCCAGCTTTAATTGTCCCAATCTCTTGCCTTAGTTGACAACACAGCTACACATCTGTGCCCATATGCCAAGTAAGAAAATCAGAAGATGAGGGAGGTCAAGAGAGAAGGAGCAGTGCAGAAGTGGCCTGCGTAATTCCAGAGTTGACATGCCAGTGGTTGTTCTTCTCAGGCTTTCAGCAAACCAGTGGAAGGTTAGGTTCAGCTGGATTCACTGGAAGAGGGTAGCCTGGCATGAACATAGAAGAAATTGTGGGGGATGGAGATATCTTTAATTCCTTATATTTGGAGGTGAGAAAATAATTCACTAGTGGGGTGTGATGCAGTGAATTAAATCAAATTTTCCCAAAAAGAAAGCTTGATAAAATCCTGACCAATCTGGTGCAAACCTCTGGAGTGAGATCAGAGTGCCCCCCCTAACCATTAGACCAAACTCGCTGGGCCCTTGGAACCTCTTCACCCTCAGTTGCTGTATATGGGTTGCTTTAGGAAGGGCATGGTCTCATGCAAGCAATCTTTGCAGCTGAGCATGAACCAATTCCTTGAAGGGGGTCTAGGCCACACATCTCCATGTCTAGCACAAGCTTTGCACCCACTGCACTGTCTTTGTTTTGATTTTTACCTTAAGAGGACATCAGAGATCTAGCCATATTGTAGAGCTAGACAAGAAACTCGAACAAATATATCTGGCTTTGATGGAAAGCCTGAAATGTAATCAGCTTAGTTGGTGACCCATTTTCCTCATCACTGGTTAACTACTAAGAGGATTTTCTTCCTTTGGGCCTTTTGTACAGTATAATGTATATCCTGAGTCTTAGGGGAGCTCATGGAATGTCAATATTTACCAGGAAGTACCTTGTAGTCTCTTATAGACAGCATATGGATGGGTCATCCTTTAAAAATTTTTTTTCTTTAAAAAAAATTTTTTTCTTTATTTAAGAGAGAGAACAAGGAGGGGGAGCAGCAGTTAGAGGAAGAGGGAGAAGCAATCTCACTGCTGAGAAGAGAGCCTGATGTGGGGCTTGATCCTAGGACCATGGAATCAGCTGCTCTTCAAGAGTCTGTTGGTGTAGGAAGGGAATTAACATAATTACTGTACGTTAGGTACTTTAATTTACATAACCTCAAAGTTTCCTAGAAACACAGTAAAGTATTTATTAATTTCCTCACTTTGCAGGGTAGAAATTGAGACTCCTGGAGGGTAAGTGACCTTCCAAAGATCTCAAGACAAGGAAGCATCAACTAGAGAGAAGACTCCATGGCGTAGGGTCTAAAAAGCTTTGCCCACCAGTGGATTCCTTGCACCTAGAAAGTGTGTGAAGAGGGCCAATAAATAGTTGTTGAATAATTAAGGAGTGGAAGAGCAAGTGCCCCAAATCACATATATCTCACCTTAAAATGTAAGTCTTATGCTTATCATGTGAAATACACAGCATTCAGGGAAAGTTGTGAGATCCAGAATAACAAACACACATTTCCTTAATCAGAAAATACAGTCTTGTGGTTTAACCTCTGCACTGTGATGCTTCTCTGACTCAGCTCATCTACGTGGCATAGACAGCTGTCTTAATGCAGTATACGAATGAATCCATCACATGAGGTGTGGGGAGAAAACCAGGGATGGCAGTGGTTCCATCTTTGTCACCCACCATCTGCATTCACTTCTAGAGAGTGGTTGAAAATTTGAGTTGAAAACCAATTGTGATAGATGAAATATTAGATGGATTCTGGCCTGATAACCAGAACCACAGTGCCCAGGATAGTATTTCCTGCTTGTTTCTTAGATCATTTTGTAAGAAACTTGGGGAAGGCAGTATCGGTGCTGAATAGGACAGTTGGTTTAGAGTTTGCTTAGCAGACTGAAGAACCGGACAAAGGGTGAATCCTGTGATCTTAGTTAAGGGGCATAGCTTCCTCTTCATGGGTTCTTATTGAGCTTGGGATCTGGGCCATAACAGACCTATGAGCATCCAGGATCTTTGCCACTGCTGTGCTGACCTACATCACCATGGATTACCAATAATAGGATCTGCCACTCAGAGCTTGGGCTATACTTATTCAAAACTTGCAAGGTGATTTCTTACAGAAGAATATGGCTTCAGTTTCCCATTATTTCCTGCTAGTTCTGGTCTTTCTGGATTCACATGCAGCTCAGCCACCCTGTCTGCCAGGATGTACCTGCTCAGAGGACAGTTTCAGCAGGTGGGCTATGCTGACAAGATGCCAGGAGGTTGTAGGGGGTGGGCTATTTTTGGAGATGAAGTGGAGTGGGAACAGACCTATATTTGGCAGGAAATCAGCCAAATCTCTAGTTGGTGCTAAACTTTGGAGAACTGTGCACTTTTACCAAAATGGGTCTCTTTTATTTCAAGTGAATAACACCTATTTTTTTAAATTCATATGCCTAATGCTAGAATAAACCTGATATCACTTGCCTGATGTTCTTCTTTCTTAAAGATATATGTACTTATTTTAGAGAGAGACAGAGAGTGAGAGAATGTGCATGAGTTGGGGGAGGGGCAGAGGGAGAGAGAGAGAGCGGTAAAGTAGACTCCCCGCTGAGCTGGGAGCTCAATTCAGGGCTTGATCTCAGGACCCTAAGATCATGACCTGCATGTAACCAAGAGTCAGTCGCTTAACTGACTGAGCCACCCAGGAGAACCCTCCAATATTCACCTTAAAGCTTTTGGTTTCTTGTACAGGGCTCTGCGGTGCATATCTATCTCTTTAGGAAAGATCCCAAGGAACCATCCTGAACAGTTAAAGTTGTTGAGAATTGAAAATTCACCCTTATTTGAACTGCCTCGAGGGTCCTTCATCAACATGAGCACATTGGAATACCTTTGGCTTAATTTTAATAACATCTCTGTGATACACCCGGGAGCCCTAGAGCACCTGTCAGAACTGAAAGAGCTGAGACTGGAGGGGAACAAACTCCGTTCAGTACCATGGACAGCATTCCAAGCCACACCTCTCCTGAGGGTCTTGGATCTCAAACACAACAGGATTGATGTGCTCCCTGAGCTAGCCCTTCAGTTCTTGATCAACCTGACCTACCTTGACCTATCCTCCAATAGGCTTACAGTTGTATCTAAGAGTGTCTTCTTGAACTGGCTAGTCTATCAGAAACACCCGCAGCCTGGCTGTGGAGCCAAGGTTCTCTCCAGCATGGTGCTAGCACTGCACAACAACCCCTGGGTATGTGACTGTCGCTTGAGGGGACTTGTCCAGTTTGTAAAGTCCATCAGCATCCCGGTCATCCTGGCGAATTCCTACCTGATGTGCCAACGCCCTCTCTCCAAGGCAGGGCAACTTTTTCATGAAACTGAGCTCAGTGCTTGCATGAAGCCACAAGTCTCAACCCCCAGTGCCAGTGTCACCATCCAGAAGGGACAGAATGTGACCCTGAGATGCCAGGCACGGGCCAGCCCTTCACCAACCATTGCGTGGACTTACCCCCTGAGCATGTGGCGGGAATTCAATGGTAAGCCACAGACACCCTCTTGATGTATCTGGGGGAATAGTGAGGTCTTACAGCAACCCAGTCCTCAGTAGGGATTTTCTATACTGGATCAATCACAAAGTAAGATTGGTAAGACTGGTAAGATTGGGGTGGACCTGAATTATACCCACCACAATAGAAATTTTCCAAGACAGTGTTCCACTACTGGCATTATTTCAAATGGTTGCATGCAGATCTTTATGGGATATATATATATATATATATATATATATATATATCCCATAAAGATCTGTATGCATATGTATATACGTATATATACATATATATATACGTATATATATACTTGACATATTGTATAAATATTATAAAATCATATATGAACAAATATGTTCTTTGAGAGACTTCTAGATGCAAAAATACTGTGCTGTATATTTTTAAATCATAGAATATCTGACTAGGACTGATTCTAGAGATTATCTATTAATTATTTCCTAAAATTTCTGAAGTAGACTCATCTGGGGGTACTTGTTAGAAATAAGATTTCCAGGCCCTGCCCTGGAGATTCAGATTCCTTGTGTCTAGGAAAGGGTCTGAGGTTAATGTATATTGACTAGGGTTCCTCTTCTCCACTCCTCCTTTCCCAAGTAATTCTTACCATTGGGCAAGGTTGGGAATTCCTACATACTGGTTAAATTTTATACTTCCCACCACAGTGTTGTTCAGATCTTGTTAGTTTAAAGTTGTAATACTGGGACACTGGGTGAGGAAATGACCCCCATGGGCCTCAACATTGGGATTCAAGCCTGCCTCTCATGTCCTGAAACTCTATGCTCTCTTTTCATACCTCAGCTGCAATCACCTTTAGTGCAACCCTACAGGGTTGGGACACAGCACAAGACCAAGGATGGCCTCCCTGGTGACATCTTAATGCTGTCTAGACAACAACTAGGAATATATAAGTAAAACTTGAGAAATACAGTCAGTTACCCATATATATTTGTTATGCATAGTGACAAATTGCTGGAAGATTTAAAAATACCTAACAAAATGAACTGTTGACTTTTTCCTATCATTTTAATCATATCTTATTGGGTTAAGATTAAGTACCAGTGAAGGAGAAATGTAGGATTTGTTTTTATAGCATCTTGAAGAACAGTGAGATGCATGCACATGTCTTTTTTAGTGTTCTATAGTCAGTTTCTTTGGTACCATGTTATATGTATCCTCTCAGTAATAACACAGCTCACACTGGGCACTTACTATCAAACTTAGGGAATGAGTACTATTATCATCCCATTTTACCAATGAGGAAATTGAGGCCAAAAGTATCTAAGCAACTGGTCCAAGACCATATACTTAGTAAGGAATAGAATCTAAGCATTTGGATCCAGATTCTAAGCCTCTCTATATCTGGGAAGTAGAAAGGCAATTCTTTTAAATATTTTTTTAAGATTTATTTATTTATTTTGGAAATAGAGAGAGCACAAGTGGAGGGGAGGGTCAGAGGGAGATGGAGAGATAAGGAGAAAAGCAGACTCCCTGATGAGCATGGAGCCCAACACAGGACTCCATCTCATGATCCTGAGATCATGGCTTGAGCTGAAACCAAGAGTTGGATGCTTAACTGACAGAGCCACTCAGGTGCCCCCAAAAGGCAATTTTTGAAGCTCACAATACCACATCGTTGTAAGAGATCTCCCCAAAAACATGCTGTTAGCTCAGCAACACTTCCGGTGGTTTGCTGGGAACAGCTAGTGAGGTTGGAAGTATGGTCTTTATAGGCAGAAGAACGAGGTTCCTGATTAGTCATCGCCTCTGAACATGTCTCCCTATGGGCAAGTTGCTTATTCACTCCTATCCTCAGCTTCTTATGTGTGAAACTGGGGTACTTACCTTACAGGGGGGCTGAGAGGCAAATACACAGCACCAAACACTGCTTAATAAATGGTCACCTCCAGCTTAAAAAGAAATAACTGGCATTGTTGAACTGTCCATCTTTTTGTCAGAGACATGTCTATTGAGCTGCTTTGCTCTCTCTCTCCCAGTGTTGACTTCATCTACTGCAGACGACACTGCTCTGTCGGAACTGATCATACCTGCTGCCCATCTGGTAGACAGAGGCAATTACACCTGTGTGGCCTCCAACTTCCTGGGTAGGAGCACCCTTGTCATCTCCCTCCATGTCCAGCCCGCCCAGGCCCTGCCTCCCTCTTTCCCTTCACAGGACAATGCCTATGTTGACCTGCGGGTCGTCAGGCAGACGGTGCACGGGATTTTGCTGGAGTGGTTGGCAGTGGCAGATGCTCCTGAGGAGAAATGGTTCACCCTCTACCTTACATCAGATGAAACGCTCAGGAAGGAAGTGGTGCACCTTGGCCCCGGAATCAACATGTACGCTGTGGAGGACCTCCTTCCTGGCACGAAATATGAGGCATGCCTCAGCCTGGAGGGCCAGCCTGCACACCGGGGCCGGTGTGTGGTCTTTGTGACGGGCAGAGACCACCATGAGCTGGAGGGCCGGGAGCGCCTTCTGCATGTCGCAGTGGTCCTGTGTGCGGTGCTGCTTGTGGTGCCCGTGGGTGCCTATGTCTGGGCAGCCCAGGCTCCCTGCAGCTGTGGGGAATGGACGCTTCCCTGCTGTCCTCAGCGCAGGAAGGCCCCCAGGTGCCCGCGTGCGGCGCCACAGCAGTGGGACTCCTCCTGCAGAGAACCCATAGCAGTCTGTGAGGATGGCCTGGGCCCCAGAGATGCTGAAGGGCATGAGGAGAAAGACAGAGAGGAAGACTGGGGCTGAACAGCTCAGGCTGGGCATGGCAGTCATGGGGGGGGCATTGCGGCAGGGAATGTGGGGCAGTAGTCCCCAAACCCAACCTCTGTGGCAACTCAGTTTGCCTTGACCCATTTATTCAACTCTATTTATTGAGCACTTACTCTGTTCCAGGCACTGAACTTGACACAATGATCAGGAAGACACAATTCTTCATGGAAGGGATGCTGGCCCAATTAATTATCTTACTATACATGATGGCTAGAAGTCAACACATATTACTCTTTCCATAGATATAGCCATACATAGGACAATTACATAGGACATGCTGCATGTGCTATCCTGTTGGAGAAAGGTAGAATTCCACCCCTTTCTAGAGGTGAATGAGCAGAAGCCCAGCAAGTTACGGTGGCTTGTGCAACATCACCCATCTAACCAGCTGGTGGGGGCACCACTCGAGAGGAGCTCTCATTCCATTGTTTCCCCTAAATGTCTGCTCTGCCACATTCTTGTGTCTCCTTCAGAAAGTATTCTTCTTCCTCTTACTGCAAACTCCCAATGAGATCACATAAATTTGAGGATCCAAAAAGCTCCCCTATGGGGCAATGAGAATCCAATGGGTAATGTGACTCTCTGTTTGTGGGTGTCTGTGTCTCCATGAGCAGTCCTTGGGGCTCTGGAGAGCCTGGAGCCATTAGGACGGAGGAATAGGAGACTGGTTGCAACCCAGGGCTCATGCTCCAGGGATTGTTAGAAAGTAGAGTTGAGGGGCACCTGGGTGGCTCAGTGGGTTAGGGCCTCTGCCTTTGGCTGGAGTCATGATCATCGGGCTCTCTCCTTAGTGGGGAGCCTGCTTCCCCCTCTCTCTCTGTCTGCCTCTCTGTCTACTTGTAATCTCTGTCTGTCAAATAAATAAACAAAATCTTTAAAAGAAAAAAAGAAAGAAAGAAAGAAAGAAAGAAAGAAAGAAAGAAAGAAAGAAAGAAAGAAAAGAAAGTAGAGTTGGAAGGGCCATACCCAGAAGGAACAGAATCTATATAGAATCAAATGACCCTATAATCATTATTATTACTATCTACAAATGGGAGGGGGGCTACAGAACCCTGATGGCCAACCAGTCTTATGGTTTTTCTAGTCCCATGTCCCTAACATCTCAGCTCTGAGGACAAGTGTCTATTACATGAATGAGGGTATAATCTCCACTCCCTTCCCCTATTAAATGCTTCAAGTTCTCCTATTAAACCCCTGAGAGGTAATTGTCTCCTCCTATCTGGGTGTACATGTAGTGTACCCATGAACCCCAGAGAACCTCATTGTCCCTCCAGGCATCCCTGCTGGTTGCTGATCTTTCTCAGGATATAAACCCACATCTGCCTTTCTGCAGCTTCTCCTGGGCCACAGGAAAATTCCCTGCAAACTGTTGATTATCTCTCTGTGACATTCCAAGAAATATTTTCTCCCTCCTTCCTGCCTTCTTCACCCATTCCTAGTCACCCTTCCAGGCCCATTTCGTGTATCATGGTCTCCTAGGCTTTTAAAAAAAAAAAAAAAAATATATATATATATATATATACACATACACATACAGAGACATGATCACACCTAAGAACATATATTTTAAAATCATACATACATATGTATAGTTATATGTATATAAACAACATATACATGCGTGTAATGCGGTAGAGAATTTGTTCATGAATAATTTCCCATGATACCTTTTGAAGAAACGTGATCAGAGCAAAGCAAGAGCTTGCACTTCTGGCCTCTGTGGCCTCTGTGTCTTTCCCTCCATAGAATCGGAGTCTGTCTATGGGTCATGCAGGGTACAGCAATTCTGAAGTGACCTGGGACTACCAGGAAGGCAAGAGTGGATGTTCTGGCCTCCACTTCCAGCAAAGAAAGCTTCGTGGTGGGCAGAAGGGACAGGATAGGAGGAAGGGCCATGGAGGCCATGTGTAGCATAGCAGGGGCAACATCCAGGTGCTTCTACGGACATGGAAATTCAGGGAGAGGATTCAAGGTCTGGAGAGGATTCCTAATTATTTCAAGACCCTTGAATTGCCCTTAAAAAAAAAAAAATCTAGGGTAAGAGATGCACATTCTCCAGCTCGATTAGGCAATGTGATGACAGTAGGGTTAAGAACATAGGCTCTGGGTGCCTGGGTGGCTCAGTGGGCTAAGCCTCTGCCTTTGGCTCAGGTCATGACCTCAGGGTCCTGGGATTGAGCCCCACATTGGGCTCTCTGCTCAGCAGGGAGCCTTCTTCCCCTCTCTCTCTCTGCCTCCCTCTCTGCCTACTGGTGATCTCTCTCTCTGTCAAATAAGTAAACAAAATCTTAGAAAGAAAGAAAGAAAGAAAGAAAGAAAGAAAGAAAGAGAACATAGGCTCTGGGACCCAGGAGCCCAGGAACTCCATTTCCTGGGCTTAAGTTCTAGCTTTGCTTCCTACTGACTCTGTGACTTTGGGCAAATTACTCTACTGTTCTGTGCCTCAAATTCCTCATTCAAAAAAATGAGAATAATAATACTACCTGCTCCTAAGGTTTTCCTGATGATGTAAAACTCTCAGAACTCTCAGAACAAAGCCTGGCACATAGTAAGCCCTCAATAAATGTCATCACAATAAACGTTATCACCATTAAGAGTATCTCAATCTGTTGAATGGATAAAGAAGATGTGGTATATAAATATACAATGGAGTACTATGCAGCCATCAAAAGAAATGAAATCTTGCCATTTGCGACGACGTTGATGGAATAGTATTATGCTTAGTGAAATAAGTCAAGCAGAGAAAGACAACTATCATATGATCTCCCTGATATGAGGAAGTGGAGATGCAACGTGGGGGGTTTGGGGGGTAGGAAAAGGATAAATGAAACAAGATGGGATTGGGAGGGAGACAAACTATAAGTGACTCTTAATGTCACAAAACAAACTGAGGGTTGCCAGGGGGAGGGGGGAAGGGAGAGGGTGGTGGGGTTATGGACATTGGGGAAGGTATGTGCTTGGTGAGTGCTGTGAAGTGTGTAAACCTGGCGATTCACAGACCTGTACCCCTGGGGCTAATAATACATTATACGTTTATAAAGAAATCAAAAAATTAAAGAAAAAAAAGACTATCTCAATCTGTGTTTTCCTTGACTGTGAGTCAGTATATAGATTAGGCCATTTGGAACATCAGGTCTTACTAAGACTACGTGTTTGCGTATGTATAGATATATGTGTGATAATGTGGTAACTATGCCAATACCCTTCACATTCTGTTTAATAGCTGCTGTGATTTCAGGGGCGCCTGCGTGGCTCAGTCACTTGATTTTGGCTCAGGTCGTGATCTCAGAGGCATGAGACCCAAACCTGCATCGGGTTCTGCGCTCAACAGGAAGTCTGCTTGTCTCCTTCTTCCTCTGCTCTGCCCTTTCCCCTACCCCACATAGATAAATAAATTTTATTTTTAAGAAAAGATGCTATAGTTTCAGATTCAGTTGTCATGCTTTTGGGAATCTTATCTCTTAAGAGCTTAGACCTAGTGATTTTAAGATGAGCGCCTTTGGTTCAGGAGACATTTGTAAGCAGTGCTACTTGCTTTTGGAATGAAGCCTTTGCTGGCCGCATGCGTCTGCTACTGTCAACCTGAGGGAAGGATTTTGTCCTTTTTCTTTTTTCTTCCTTTCTTCTGGCTTGTTGGAGCCTGTAGACGTAATACCTGGAAGAGGGTCTGGCACAGTACACTCAGAACATGTGTTATTTAAAAAATGACTGAGGGGACGCCTGGGTGGCTCAGTTGGTTAAGCAGCTGCCTTCGGCTCAGGTCATGATCCCAGCGTCCTGGGATCGAGTCCCTTGCTCAGCAGGGAGCCTGCTTCTCCCTCTGCCTCTGCCTGCCATTCTGTCTGCCTGTGCTCGCTCTCCCCCCCCCCTCTGATAAATAAATAAAATCTTAAAAAAAAAAGACTGAGTATGTTATTGATTAATAAATAAATGACTGAACCTCATTCAGTTCAAAACGTGCATTTGCACAATTTCCTAATGTCATATCCCAACATCACCAACCTGTTGCTACAAAATAAAGTCACTTACTTTATGGATCAATTTATGGTGGGTTTACACCACCACCGCTTAATCCTGCAAACTACACCAAACCTCACAACACCATCCCCCACTGCACCCACGTTATTTCTAAGGGACCCTCCCTGTGTCCACATGGACTGTGGCAGCCTCAGTCCTCACAGGGCATCCTCCCCATTCTCCTGTCCTTCCCCCTGTGGCCAGGGCTCTCCAGGACTGTCAGAGAGCATCACTGCCTGCCAACAGATGACAACACCCCTGCTAGATGGGGCTGAACCTGGCTTCTCTCG
Source organism: Mustela nigripes (assembly GCF_022355385.1). Taxonomy (NCBI): domain Eukaryota; kingdom Metazoa; phylum Chordata; class Mammalia; order Carnivora; family Mustelidae; genus Mustela; species Mustela nigripes. The sequence continues at coordinate 148,018,012 of NC_081560.1, read as the reverse complement.
AAGGCACCAGTCCTCAGGGCAGCAGTGTTGCAGAAGACCTTGGAGAAGCAGGAGGCTCCAGCTGTGCCCAGGTTTTGCCACGTTTTGCTTGTTGGCCTCTGAGGGTAGCTGCTCCGTACCAAGTCCCACAGGTTTTCTTAGGGACAGTCTCCTCAGTTCTTTTTTTTTTTTTTTAATTTTATTTATTTATTTGACAGACAGAGATCACAAGTAGGCAGAGAGGCAGGCAGAAAGAGAGAGGAAGGGAAGCAGGCTCCCTGCTGAGCGGAGGACCCTGGGATCATGACCTGAGCTGAAGGCAGAGGCTTTAAGCCACCCAGGTGTCCAGTCTCCTGAGTTCTTAACTCCTGCAGAATGCAGCCTTCAGGGCTGCACAGGGCCAAAGCTGTACCCTCTTTCCTGCTCTCCTCCACCTCCTTCCGAGGCCCCTCTCCTCTCATACAGAGGAGAGGCTCCCGGGCCTCTTGGTGGGTGGCAACATCCTGGAGGTCAGCATGCGCAGAGGTCCTCCTCTCCAGGATATGGCGCTCCAGCCTGCAGACATCCTCAAATGTCCTCTCATCCACCTAAGAATAGCAACTATCTCCTGAGCTTGTATCAGCAGATACAGAGCTGCTGCTAGGATCTTTACAATAGAATAGCTCTCGTCACCTCCATAGCAACGATTTTTTTTTTTAACACCACGTATTAATGTGGGAAGTGAAGCCCAGAGAGACTTAGTCTCTTGCACAAAGTCACATGTAAGCAGCAGAACCAGGATTCAGGCCCAGGGCTGTCAGACCAGAAAGTACCATGTTATTTCATATAGTCAGAAAGTCTGACCTCAACCGTAGGGAGAAACACACAATGCCCAGCAGGTTTCCTGGAGACACATCTGGATACACATCTGTTAATTACCCATCCATTTTTTAGGCCCCAGAAATGGGAGAGCACCCCTAAGCTGAAACCTTGTCTCCCAGCTCTTTAGCTAGAGGCTTAAAATTACGCCAGCTTAGAGGCCAGGCCCATCCCAGCGCGGTTGGGGAGGCAGCCCCTGGACCCTCACCATTCCTTCATGCAGTAGAGCTTGGCCCAGCCTCACTGCCACTGGATGGGGGTAACTTGCAGTGTCTCTACATTTGCTGGAACCCAAGGTTTGGCTGTACCTCTTATTCTTTCTCAGTATGGCTCTTGCCAGCAAGTGGGTACTTTCCCCGTATTTCTCAGTGCAGGAGGTTACCCCACAGGCCCAGTTTCTCGGATCACCTCTACCCTGGTTCAAGTTCTGGATTTGTCCCAGAGCTCACACCCCTCCCAGGGCCTGGATGCTGGCCTGAGCCTCTATCCCAGAGGCTCTCATGACCACTGTCCCAGAGACTGCACGGCTGCCCAGGCTTTTGTGTCCATGTCAGGCCTCCCAATCCCTGCCTTCAATGGGCTGGGCTGGGGGTTAATTAGCTCTAGCTCCAGAGTCCATTCCCTCCCAAGCAAACCCTGTTGGGGCTTGTCCTGCTCAGGAGAAAAGCCCAGTCCAGGCCAGATAGACAAGCCCTGCAAATATTACCATTAGAAGTACATGTGTGGCCCTTTGGACAAAGGTTTGCAGCCTCCCTCAGAGTCAGATCTGGGGGCTGGGGGATGGATCCACCTGCCGAAGGAGCCAGGAGGCAGGCCAAGCCTGGCTGTCCGGGAGACTGATCCTGTGAGTGAGCTAACACACACGCAAGGAGGGAGCAGGAGGTCATCTTGGCCCTTGCTTAACAGATTTTATTGACCATTTACAAAAGAGGTGATTGCATGCAAATTGGAAGGATGTCGCATTTCCCGTATGGGACAAACTTGGTCCAGCGCAGTCCCCTCCTGAAATATATGCTGCACAATGCCTCCTTTGTTCAGTCCGGGATCCCAGCTTGTTAGATTTCACTTCTTAATACACTCCGGGTGGAGACTGCAGAAACCCCAGCCAGGAGCTTACACATCGGCATATCTGAGTAACACCTTGACACACAGACTCAGAGATCAAGAAAAGTGCATGTGCATATAATCGGTTTAAATAAAATCACCGACGATACTCCAGAGCAGTTATTAGTGAGGGGAGCAAGATGCAAAGAACTGTTCTACTTCCTTCTCCCTGCACATGGCCAGACTCCTCATAAAGCAGGGTTCCTTGAAGTTGGGAAGAACTTCCTCGCGCTAAGCATAGAGGCCTGCATGTCTTCTCTCCTGTGGCAGGTTGTCACAAGCTGACGAGGTGTGCTCAGTCAGGGGAAAACATCGAGAATCCAGGACCCTCTAACCAGGTCTCTGCTACCAACCTGCTGTGTGGTCTCTAGCAATCACTCCCCCCTTGGAAACCCATTTGTCTTCTTGGCAAAACGGAGGCTTGGGCTTCATGTGCTACCTGGCTTTGGTCCTTCCTGATGGTGGCTGGCTAGGGCGGCATGGGGGATGTGGTGGGGGAGAATGAAACTGGGGGAGCCTCAGTCAAGGCCAGTGACATCGTCCAGCTCTGGCCACCATGGATCAGGGGCTGCACTCAAACCCAGCACAGGCCCTCCTAGGGGTGCTTGGCAGAACAGCTTGAAAGGCTCCTAATACTTTCTGGAAGAGTTTACCCCAGAGAATTGGCCTGCAGAAAAATACTCTGCATTTGTGGTGCTTTGCACTTGGCTAAAGCCCTTGTTATCACATTTTCTTCAATCTTCACCTTGGCCATGTGAGTGAGGCAGTGAGGACAGATTTACTTCATTTTACAGATGAGGAGGTGAATGTTCAGGGAATTTAAACGGCATTCCCAAGGTTATACGATGTGAGAAGGATAAAAACAGATCTCTCTAAAATTCAGCCCTGCCCTGTCTCTTTCAGGACTCGTGATAGGGCAGCGCCTTAAGGAGGGGCTCGAGCTCTTCTGGGGGGTCTCTAGGACCACTGCAGGGCTCCAGCTTGGACATTTCTGGGCCCACCCAGGACAGCCCTGGCTGGGGTCTCTCATACCTCTGTCCCCTGGTCCCGTGTCAGTACAGCAGGGGGCCACAGACTCTGCCCAGACACCAACCCCCATCTTTCCAATAGCTCTGGGGATCAGCCCCACAGTCAGTGTGAGTTTTCAGTGCATCATGGCCCTGCCCTGATGCACTCACTCTCCTACAACCTGCAGGGGTCACTGACCACAATCTTCACCAGGGCTGACTCGTTTTCCTGCTCCTGCTCTTAGTTGGAGGCTTTAGAATCCAGGTCCCCCTTGGCCTTGCTACATGCAGCCAGGGCCCTGGTCCTCAACTGAGGATGCTGAGGGTCCAGGAGGACTTGAGGGACTCTGTGAGGCCTGAGGTTGGTGAGCAGAAAACACCCAGAGCTGGCTCTTTGTGGATTCCCAGCCTCTGTGGAATGGGGAGCATCAGAGCTGTGCCAACCATCTGGGTGATGAGGAAGTATTTGCCAGTTGCATCCCATAAACAGAGAAATCCCTCATCCAAGGCGTATCCAGAGCCATGGATATGGGGCTTACATCATGGTCGAAAACAGAGGTGACCCTAAGGAGCGGATGGCAGAGAGCGTGGCCCAAGTGTAGGACAACTGGGCTGGGGAAAGGAGGTCCACAGGACACATGCTAGAAGTAAGCCTTATTACCTACATTCTTCTTCTCAAACTTCTGCCTGAGCTCGGAGACCAGAGCTGATTGGACAGGGCTTCCCACCTTGGGTTTTGGTGACCGTTGGGGTTGCTGAGGGGTGAGTGAGCCAGAGACTGTAGGCACAGTCCAGGGGGCCACGCCCATCTTGGGCGCCATTGTGGGTGGTGGAGGGGGAGCTGGGGCTTTGGGGGGCAGTGTGCTTCCTAGGCTGTTGTTGTTGCAGTTCTCATTGGAAGGATCCTCTTTGAGCACAAACTTGGCAGCAGCCTTGGTCCTTTTGAACTTGAGCCATTCGATGCGCACAGCCCGGGGCGCAGGGCTGGGCCGCTTACGGAGCACGCGCCGCACGGGAAGGACCTTGTTGGACTTCTTATTGCGCCAGAAGGTGGCAGTGGAGATGAGGACGGTTATGGCCACGATGATGGCCATGATGCCAGCCAGGACACCCACAGCCTTCATGGGGTTGTCTTTGGTCTGCATCAGGAAGGCAGCCATGGGGCTTCGGGACAGCATCTGGAAGAGAGAGCCATTCCATTGCCTTCTGTGACTCCTGCCCGGTCCCTGGAGGACAGAGCAGGGCTCATGAGCTCCCTGAAGCCTAATGGTTAAAAAAAAAAAAACATCTTTCTGGGGTCAGGCATCCCTGGAGAATCTGATGAGCACCATGGGCTGTGGTCCAGAAAAAATGCACACAGAGAAAATGTGATGCATACAGCTCTCCAGAAAAATGCACAGCAAGAGAGCATAATGCAAACAACATTTTTCAGATTAAGAACTCCCACATTAGCTGGACTCTCTTCTTGAGAGATTAGGGGATTGCTTACCTTTGGTTATGGAGGGCCTCTTCTGTCCAAGTGAATCAGAACCCCTATTAAGTGATTATTTTCTGCCAGATACTGAGCTGAGAACTATGTACCGTGATTTTACTTCTGCCTTTTAACACCCATGCGAAAGAGCCATCACTATTCCCAGTTTACAGGAAAGGAAGAAGAGGCTGGGCAAAGCCCCCAGATCACACTGTTAAACGCTGTTGCAACAGGATTTCTATTTGATTCCAAAGCCTATGTGTCTGATGGCAGAAGCAGCCTTTGCTAGCATTGAGTGTCTCTTGGAGGAAGGCTGGAGATGGTCTTTGTTCCTCTGATGACACTGCAGCAAGGCCCGAGCTGGCCCTCTGACCCTCTCCCCGATGCAGACTTGGTACCCACCTCGGTGTCTGTGATGTCAATCTTGAGCAAGGCTGTGGTGCTAAAGGATGGGGAGCCACGGTCCTTGGCCTGCACCTCTAGGGACCATGTGAAGTCCCCGCTAGGTGTAATGTTGTGCAGGGCATCGAGGGAGCGGATGGAGTTCTTGAGCCGGATCTCCCCCGTGTGCACATCAATGTCGAACACATTGGCTGGCTCGACGTGTGTGATGGAATAGTCCACCAGATTGTTGGGCTCTTCTGCGTCCTGGTCCGTGGCCTGTGTGTGTGGGGGGGGAGGGTTGGACAGAGCTTGGCTTCGAGGACAACACCTGTGTGCCCTGGCTAAACCAATAAATCATATGTGGCTTGCTGGGTTGAAGGGAAATGATCCTAGCCCTACCTGGAGTAGACTGGAGTTGGGAGAAGTATTGAATGATCCAGGGTCTGTGCCAGGCCCCCTATGTGTATTACACCATTCCATCCTCAGAACAAGGAACAAGTCTGGGCGGTAGGTATTGTTAAAAAAAAAAAAAAAAATTCTTCTTTGGATGATAAGTGACTTGTCTAAGGATGGATATAGAGAAGGAGGGGAGATGGGATTCAAGGTCAAGTCCCTTGGGTTTCAGAGTTCATGCTTCTTCCATGTTAGCAAGACAGTTCGCTCAGCGCTGCTCTGAAAACAGGCAGACCAACTGTGTGAACAAAAGCAACCCAAACACTTAAGCTCCCCAAGCCTCAATTGCTTCTTTTGTAAAGTGGCAATAATAGTTTCTCTCTTAGAGGTTATTTCTGGGTTGAGTTGGGGGTAGGATGTATAATGAACCGTAAAATCCTCTGCTCATATTGGGAAGCCACTAGCTTTATTTTAAAATAAATTCTTCTGTTATGGTGCCTCTTGGAGCAGCTAGAACAAGGCTTTTAGGGAAGCTTTGTTGCCTTCAAAGCTCACCTCAATTTTCACCGGGGTCCCCAGCACCATTGTCTTCTCCTGGATACTCTTTCCAAACTGCGGGTAGTGGTCATTGACATCCAAGAGAGTGACAAAGACCTCGGCCAGGCTGTATTTGCCCTCCATGTCCTCTGCCTTCACGTAGAAGTTGTACCTGGCTGTGGCCTCAGCATCCAGGATGGCCCAGGGCTGGGTGTAGATGATCCCAGTGGATGGGTGGATCAGGAAGCTGCCAGGCATAGGGAGAGCAGGCTTGGGTGTGCACAAGCACAGGTGCATGCATACAGGCACAAGCGTGCATGCACACACACAACACACACATGCACACCTGCAGGAGTGACCTACCTCTAATGCATTATGCAGCTTCTCCAAAGTAGCTCACCTGATCCTTTCCCCAACCCTGCAGTCTGATGGACGCAGGCCCACCCATTTACTCACCCACCTCTTAACCCTGAAGTTACCCAGGCTCAGACTCACAGCCCTTCCCTTTCCACCCAGAGCCTACCCCTCCCTAGCTCCAGGCCATGATAGTGACCCTTCTTCTCTTAGATCCCTGAACCTCTGCTTCAGGGTCTCTACTGCTTTCCTTTCCCCCACTGGGCTTGTATTCATTTCTCCAACCCGGTCTAGGTCCCTCCTGCATTCGCCCAGATCCCCTCTGCCCTCTGCCTCCCAAATCCCTTGCCCAAGGCTCTTTCCAGAACTCTGGATCTACTTACGGGTCTGCTCCGGACCCATAGATGGAGTATTTGACTTCACCCCACGGACCTGTGTCTGGATCTACAGCCTGGAAGAGAGAAAGCTCTTAGTGGTCCCTGTCCTTTGTTGGGGGAATGTTGGCAGCTCATGTATCTGAGGGCTGCTTTCCCTGGCAACACAAGGGGATTTGGGGTTTATCCAACTGGGCAGAAACTGATCTGAAGGTCTACTCCAGAGCCCTAGCTTTCTACCCAGGAGGTCTCAACCTCCTAGATCAACCAAAAGGTTTAGATCTAGAAGGCATATATCCCTCCTTTGTAAAAGAGAAAGGAAAAGAAGATGGATCCTGTGCCCTGACTTCGGGGTTTTTGCCTATGTCTTCCTTAGAGTCCGGAGATGTATTGTTATCCCCATTGTACAGAAGAAGAAACTGAGCTTCAGAGAGGTCAGGTAGTTTGTCCAAGGACACAGTTAATGCGTTTGGACTTTGTGGTTCAAACTGGAGCCCAGGTCTCTCTGATTTCATCAAGCCTCCTTCAGTAGGGGCTTCTAACCACAGCTCCTGTCCCTGGGCTAGTCCTCAACCCACTGTGACAGCCACCACGTTGGAGCCTCCTGGAGAATTCTCAGGGATTCTGGCAATGTAGTAGTGGGAGGTGAACTTGGGGACATTGTCATTGGTGTCCAGGAGCTGGATCACAACATCTGCTGTGGAGCTGAACTTCTCTGGAGTGTTCACTTCAATGGCCAGTAGCTGAGGAAGGAAAGAAAATAAGGACTTGTCTGGGCAGTGGTCACGGGGCAGAAAGCCTTCCCACTTCCTGTCCCAGCAGGGTCCGGCGCACACCTGCCTAGTACCACTTCAATCTCCACCGCCAGCCTGTGATGACTGCCGCCACCTGCAGGGGGCACTTCTTCTTCTTCTTCTTCTTTTTTTAAAAAAATATTTTATTTATTTATTTGACAGAGATCACAAGTAGGCAGAGAGGCAGGCAGAGAAAGAGGAGGAAGCAGGCTCCCCACGGAGCAGAGAGCCTGATGTGGGGCTGGATCCCAGAACCCTGGGATCGGGACCTGAGCTGAAGGCAGAGGCTTTAACCCACTGAGCCACCCAGGTGCCTGCAGGGGGCACTTCTAAGGCCCACTGTCTTGAAAGGCCTTCGTATTTGGGCCAATTTCTTTTGTCCCATTGATTTGCTTACTCCTTTTCAGTTTCAATTTCAAAAATTATTTTGTTATATAATATAATTTAATATTTGTTAGGGAAGTTCTTGCCTCATGTTCTTTCTTTCTGTTTTCCTGACTATTCTTACAAGTTTATTTCTCCAGATAAAAATCAGAGTAATGTCAATCCCCCTCCCTGTCCCCGAAGGAAATTCCACATAAGACTTAATTGGAATGATATTGGATTCTTTATTCACTTGATGAGACTTTGCATTTTTTAAAACAAAGTACACCTTTACACTTCTTGCTTTCTTTATATCCCTTTGTTAAATTCTTGTGGTTTTTTTGTTATTTAGATGCTGTATATTTTTTATTATCCTAATAACTAGGAATTTTATCTTTTAGTTGTTATTATAAAAGAGGACCTTTTATTCCATTATTCTCTTTGCTATTTTTCTTATGTAGGAATACTCAAATTTTGTGTATTAAGTTTGTAATCAATCATGTTAGCAACTTTGCTGTGTTTGTTTTTCCAGCATTTCTTAGATTTGTCTAAGCAAACAAAAACACCACCTACAAACAATGATAATTTTGTCCCTTCCTTTCTCGCATTCATACTTCTTATTTCCTTTCTTTACTCAGGAATAACATTACTCCAAGAATAGTGCTAAATAACAGTGGTGATAGCAGGCCCCCACAATTTGTTTCTGACTTCATAAGAAGCTTTAGATTCTCACTTCTAAGCATGGCACTTGCTGTAGTGGTATATGTAGGTATAATTATAAATAATTGTAACAGTTTAAATAATATTAGTGAAGTATGTTTTTCCTTCTTATTAATAAATAGTATTTATGTTTATATCTAATATTCATTATTTACATATGTTCATAATTTTTAAAAATCAGAGACAAAGGAGTATTTTTTTAACTTCTACTTAAGTTTTTATCAGAATCAATGATAGATGTCAAACACCTATGAGAAATACGTTTATCTTGATAATCAAATAGTTTTTCTGTCTCAGTCTATTAATATGGCACCTTGAATGCCAGTGCTTTCTTGGGACAATGATAATTTAGGAACAGGGGCTTAGGGAGGCTGTGTGAGCAGTGGGAGCAGGCTCTTTTTACCCTCCCTTTCTTCCCTCCCCGCCCCCATTCCTGCTCCCCCAGTCAGCAGGAGGGGCAGAGGAACTAAGAGGAAAAAAGGAGGGCCAGAAGGGGCAGGAGGTGACAAGGCCCCCTCAGGAATGAATCCAGGAGCTGCTATGAGCTCCTAGGCCCCCCCCCCCCCCACCATTCAGGGCAGTTCAAAGCATCACCTACCTTAAAGGTTAGCACTTTGAACTTTTCAAAGTCAATGGCGGCTGAGTTCTCCACAATGATGGTGACTTGGGCTTCATTCAGGACTGTCAGTGGGACCACTCGGAAGATGCCCCCAGGTCCCACCAGCCGCAGGTTGAATTTGGCATTGGCTCCCTGGACCACAGAGTTTGGAGGGAGGCAATGGGGAAGATTAGTGAGAATAGAAACTCATTAGAGGGTCATGCTAAGTGAGGAGCCTTCCGTATGCCCTTAACCCTGGCAGGTGAGTATTATTACTTCTTTCTGTCAGCCAGACCATGGAGAATCAAAAAGACTTAGCAGGCTATGGAGACTAAGTCAGGTAACAAATGCTCACAGCCCAGCCCTCTGCCGGGCAGAGGAGGTGATGGGAAGTGGTCACAAAAAGTCCCCGGAGGATCTAATACAGAGGGACCTCTGTTTGGCTGGCTTTACTTTTTAACTGATTGTGAATGTCCTTAGGCTAAGCAGAGAGTCTGTGGTTAGCTACTCTCCCCTATCTCTCTCTTGGTTACACCTTCTTGTTTCATTCATTTTGCGACTTGCCAGGCCCTTGGGACACAAGCAGTGAAGGCTGGTGAGCGCTCAGCTCAAGTCCCTTGGAAGACAGGGTGGAAAGCAGGACCACACACCTGGTCTGAGTCGTTGACGGTGATCTTGAGTCCCCGCAGGATCTCTCCCTGAGGTGGGTGCTCGTACATGGACAGCTCAAATCTGTTCTGGGGTCCACTTTCACCATAGAATGTAGGCGGATGGTTGTTGAGGTCCACGATCCTGATGGTGACTGGGACCATGGCCTGGGCGGCTGGGATCCCGGCAGAGCTGACCTCAGTCACCTGGGGTGGGGACAGGTGGCTATTGCTGTGTGGCAGGAGACTCCAAGATGGCCCCATGGATCCCTGCCTCCACGTGTTCATCCTCTTGTATAATCTCCTCTCTTTAAGTGTGGCCTGCCCTAGCAACTGACTTCGGATAGCACATGGCAATGGTGATGGCATATACTTAGTGATTAGACCATGAAGATTGTAACTTCTGTTTTCTAGCAGACTGTCTCTCTTGCTGGCTCTGGTGAGACGAGTAGCTATGTTGGAGAGGCGCATGTCTCAAGGAGCTAATGGTGATCTCTAGCCTACAGGACACTGCCCATAATCATGTGAGCCTGGAAGCTGATCCTTCCACAGTCAAGAGAACCCAGTCCTGGCTGACAATCTGATGGCAGCTACATGAAAGATCTCACATCTGTGGACCTGGCTAACCTGGAATCCTGGCCCACAGAAACTGCGAGATACAAATGTGAGCTGTTTTAAGATTCTAAGTTTGTGGAAACGTTTCAACAGCCACAGGCAACAAGATGGTGCTAGTACTGATCCCATTTCTCAGATGAGGTACAGAGGGGTGAAGTAGTCACCTGGGGTCACACAGCTAGTGAGTGGCAGAGCTGGAACAGGAAGAACTCAGGTGTGTCTGATTCCTTGACCAGCGCTCTCTCCATCCCCCCACACTGGCCCCTCTTTGCATCCTGAGACATATGGGATCAAATCCCAGCCCTGCCGCATTCTGTCCTGGTGTCCATTTGGCCACAGGGAGGCTGTAGGGAGGGGAGGTGTGGTGACACAGCAACAGATAACTAACACAGGCGGCAAAGCCAGGGCTGAGAATCCACAGGCTCCATGTGAACCACTCCTTGTGACAGATACTATCAAGGACCTCCCTGCCCTTGTTCTTTAAGCATGCTCTGTCCTACCTATCCTGAAACTCTGCTCCTGGGAACCACTCTGTCACACCCTAGCTGCTATCCTGGATCCCTTCTCAGAAGCCTACACCTCCATTTCCTAATGCCTCTTCCTCTCTCAGCCCATCCCCAACAGAGATCCTTCACACCAATTTCCATGCTGCATGCAGCACTGTCACCTCCTTTGCCTTCCTGAGTGTCCTCTGCTAATGTGACTCTGCTCTTGGCAGGCTCCTCTCTACCTCTCCGATTGTTCCTGGATTTCCCTCACCTGCTCCCCCACCCCCCACAATCCTCACTCAGCCTCCAGTGCCCCCACAGCTGCATTCTCAGCCAGCGCTCCTCTGTCCCCACGGCCACTCTCTGGGCAATCCCATTCCCCCAAACCATCCTTCCACAGCTGCCTGTATGCTGACACTGTCTCCCCAGGTTCCAAACTTGTATATCCAAGTTGTGTGTTCAACCTGAATGTTCCTGAGACAGAGAAGCTTTCCATGCCTGTCCTCCCTAGCTGGACTCCTCTTCTGTGCTCCTGATGGCATGGCACCACTCCAGATGGCCCATCCCTGTCCCTTCCCTTACCCCTCACAGCCACATTCTGTGGAGTCAGCCTCCTTCATATTTTGCAATTTGTCTATTTCTGCTCTTCCACCTCCCTCCATCCCCAAGGGCCTTCTTAACTAATGGCTTTGCCTCCCTGCCTCTCATCCAGTTTCCTCCAAACTCAAGGTGGGACCAGTGTTCTCAAATTTTAGGCTGGAACTGGTGCCAGAGTCACTCGAGAGATTAGAACATGCAGAGTCCTGGATTTCTTCCAGACACACAAACTTCCTGCTGCCAGGACTAGGTCCTGGAAATCTTTGTTTGCCAAACTCTGAATCTGAAACCCGCCATCCCCCTGCCCCTCCACCCCTGGTCTAAAGCAGACAGATGAGTTTTTTAACAAGACTCTAATCATGTTCAAAACCCTTCAATGTCTCTTTACTCCTCTTGGGGAGAACCAGCTACATAATTTGCAGACCCAGTGAAAAATGAAAATATTCTCTAACAAAAATTTTCTTAAAAATTGTTTTAAAATCTTGTTAAAAAATTATTAAGGATTTCAAGACAGCAAGAGCAGAGCATTACGCCCAGCATGGGAACCTTCTGACGGTGATCCCTGTGTAATTACATAGACCACATGCCCACAAAGCTGGCCCTGTTCCAGGATAAAAACTGTATCTCATATTCAGGGCTTTCACTCCTCTGGCCCCAGCCTGGATCCAACTGTTTCTCTGTCTACATGCTGCCCGTGAACTCTAGTTCTAGTCATGGCTCTAGCTCATGACTCCTTGCTGCCTCCCTAGTCCGTCATGTGCTCTCACCTCCAGCCTTGTCTCACTTGGCTCTCCTAGCCCACGGTGCCTCCAGCTCACCCTCACCCCCACCAGTGGTGCCCCTCACTGATCTCCACCTGCTGGGTCCTCCCCTGTTCAAGACCTTGCTGCTTCAGTCCTACCTCCTTGTGAATTCACTTCTCCTCTTGCCAGGGGCTTTGTGTGTCTGCTGCAACATTCACCCAGGCTATGTGATGTAGGTGTTCTTTGGAGCAGCAGCTAGCTCTTTCCCTGGGTAGAAGGTGGGGTGCTGGAGGTGGTTGGGTCTCATCAACTTTGGAATCTCCCAGGGCCGGAGGGTAGGAGGAAGGGTCAAGCTAGAGGGAGGGTACCTGTACGTGCAGCTCATACACCTCTCTCTTGAGCTGGGCAGGGCTCTGCATGACTGAGATGACTCCAGACGTCTCATTAATTTCAAAGGCTCCATCACTCCCTGTCAAGGGGGAAAGACGTGCCCTGTAGTTCCACACATGGCCATGGGAGGCGCAGGGGAGCCAGGCCAGGCAGGGTGCCCCGTGCTCCTCAGGTGTTCATTCCCTTATTGAGGTCTGTATACAATGTATTTCTATCAGCTGGATCTTGCCAATGAGGAAACTGAGTTCCAGAAGGGCTAAGGCATTTTTCTAAGATTTCACAGCACGTGTAGAGCTGGGACTTAAACTCACTTCTGAGTCTGGCTTTCAGGTTTCATAGAACTGGCTTCTCTTACTGCCATGTGTATGCATGTGTGTGTGTGCGTGTGTGTGTGCGCGCGCACATGCGTGTGTGTGACGGCAACAGAAAAGGCGAAACAGACACCGAGATAAGGAGACAAGGAGGGAGAGAGAGAGGAGAGAAAGGAAAAAAGGGAAGAAAGAGGCCAGAGGCTGCGAGAGAAGAACGGAGGAGGGAGAGGAGAGAAGAGATGGTAGGTGCTGGGTAATTGAGGGAAGGCTGCAGAGGTGAAGGTCAGGGACGGGGAGCAATGGGGTGAGGGTGGGGTCTGGTGGGGGTGTCTGCGTGCCTGAGGAAAGGAGCCTGCAAGTGATGGGGGCACATTCACGCATACGTGAGCTGTTGGAGGGAGAGTGTGCACCAGGCATATCCCAGGGATAGGGTCAGGGAGGGGAAGGGTCTGAATGAGAGCACAGAGACATGTGCACATCTGTGATCAGGCACCAAGCGTGACCATCCCACTGAGGGGTCTGGGCCTGTGGGGACTGGCTACTGAGGGCCACAGAACCCACCTACCCGGGGCCACCATGACCTGCTCAGTTGCTGCTCAGTTATGCAAAGAAGAGTCTTGGAGACAGGAGACTTAGGTTCAAATCAAATGGGAATGTGGGATGCCCCTTTAGCTTCTCTGAGCCTCAGTTTTCTTGTCCACATATAGGGCTTACGGTAGGAAATGTCCTATCATCATTGCATTTAATTCTCTTAATCCAACTATATGCTCTAGGCCAGAAATGTAAAAAAATGAGAGGGGTGACTAGGTGGCTCGGTCAGTTAAGCATCTGCCTCTTGGTTTGGGCTCAGGTCGTGATCTCAGGGTCATGGGATCAAGACCCATGTCAGGCTTTGTGCTGGGAGTAGAGCCTGCTTAGGATTCTCTCTCTCCCTCTGCCCCTTTCCCATGAGGGGGAAAAAAACCCCAGTAATTTTAAAAGTGCAAGAAATGTGGCCATTCCCTCTTGTTAATCAGCGTGTGCCCAGGGTGAAGGGACATGAGTTGGAGCCACACACATTGTTTTCGGTCCCCCCCCCCCACCAATGCTTCTCTCTGTTGCTGGACATAGTGACAAACAGGAGCACATGCCCAAGAGACTTGTCACCTCCTGGAGGGACCCAGACCCCCCACCCAATACATCTTGTACTTCTGTCTTTACAAATGAGGAAACTGGGACCCAGAGAGATCTGGGCAGGTCACCCTGGTCACCCAGGAAGAAGGAGCTGCAGTCTAGCCACGGGCCTGTCCTCAAAGTTGCCCAGACTTACCATTCAAGAGGCTGTAGACAATTTGGTTGGGTTTGCCTCGATCTCCATCCATGGCAACCACCATCAGTACCTCTGAGCCCTTTGGGGGAACAGAAGCAGCTGCCTGAGGCCAACCGGTATGGCTGGGGCTCTCCCCTCCCCCCAAATATTGCCACTGTCAGAGGGGAGGTGTTCCTGCCACCCAAGAAAAGGGCCAGGCCTCTGTGGGGCCCCACACCAGTTCTACAGGGAGATCGGAGCACCCACTGCTCCGGGGGGAGCAGTGGGCTGGAGGTACAGCCTGAGCCCTGCTTCTTCCCACCACATAGGTTAGCACATGGCCACCCAGCGACACTCAGGCCCCCCAAGTAGGCCTCTTCCTCACAACCCTCCCTTCCCCCACACACACTCAGCTCTGGCCTCCACTATCCAGCCCTCAAGTCTCACCCTTGCTGCCTCATCCACCTTTTGCCTTTGGAGGTAGACGGAGGGAGAGTCAGAGACAGGTGAGAAGGGGCTGGCCACAGAAGGGTCTAATGCCGGGGTTTGGTTTGGGATGGCACAACTAACCAGCCTGCTCCACCTCAGCCTGCTCTTCTAAGCCCTCTGCTCAGGCCCTTCTCCTCCACCTGTCCACACTCATGGCTGCCTCTTGACTGTCCCCATGCTGCCTGCTCTCCCTCAGCAATGCTTTCCACCCTTAGCTCCTGGCAGGACAGCTGGCCTCCCCCGGCCCTGCCTTTGGCCCCCACCAGAGGAACCCGCCATTTCTCCCTCACTCTGAGCTCATCTCTACCACTCAGCTGCCAGCTTCTGGACAAGAGGTACCTTAACTTGGGCCCAGCATGTGAGCGGTCCTCAGAAAGTGCTTTCGTTATCTCCTCAAGTCTAGAATCATCAGACCAGGGGAAGGGAAAGGGACAATGCGGTTCAGTTCTACAGAGTCTTTGGGAAGTTTGTTCCCGCCTGGTCTCTGCCTCCAGGGAGCTCTTAGTCTGTCTGAGGTGGGGACATGTCAATCCATGGATGTATCCCAAGGCGGGATGGGGAGAGTGTGGGAGCGAAGAAGAGAGCTTCCGTCTCAGCTGAAGATGGCAAGGAAAACAGTGCCTGGGGTGACTTGAGAAGGGCAAGGAGCCTCAGGCCTGGGGGCGCATTTTAGGCAGAGGCTAAAGGCACAGCAGGGAGATTGGCTGGGTGCTTGGAGGCTGAGGACTCAGGGGTAGAGGGGAGGCTGGCCCCTAGATGCCAGAGTTGGGGGCAGGACCTTCCCTGAGAGGCCTGAAGACAAGCATAGTCACCAAAACATCAGGGGCAAAGACTGCACTGAAGGGGAGGAAGATGAGGCTGGCCTTGAAAGTGGGCCTTCAGGACAACCGCTGGTCTGAGCCACCCCAGGCTACGGGGCTTGGAGCTAAGGAGGCATAAAGGAATCTCACCCCCCTTGCCCGCCTATTGGTGTAGAAAAGGCCCCACCCAAACCAAGGCAAGGGGCCACCTGCCAGCCCCTCTTCTCAGCCCTTTTGAGGGGTAGAACATCAGCAGCTGGATTAGAGTAAGTTGAATGAGGGAAGAAATGCCTATCACAGTCTTGGCACCCAGCAGGCGCTCCACACACCAGCATCTGCTTCCTCTCCCTTCCACTCCCACTGGCAAAAGGACATGCACAGGGGCTGAGCCTGGGCCCGTCCAGAGCCAGCCATGTGAGCCAAGCCACAGGGGATCCCAGGGCAGTGCTGCCTGGAGGGGACACTGGGCTGAGGGACCAGCCACCCACCGGAAGGGTGTCCTCATACACATAGCCATAGTAAGGTGTGCCCACGAAGACGGGGGGCATGTCCTGCACGTCCTCCACATTGACTGTGACTGTAGTGGTGGTGGAGAATATCACGTTGGCCCCTCGCAACCTCCCTCCGCCATCCTGGGAGAGAACCAGAGAGTGAAGAGAGGTTGGGCCCTGGATGGCCCCCGGCGGCATCTGGCTTCTGCCACTTCCTGGCCTCAAGACCAGCTTCCTTCTCTGATTTTTGTCTGCTCCTGTGTCACCTGGAGATCAGTTCCTCCTCGAAGAGCTTACTGAAATGAGCTGATGCGTGGAGGTCTTTAGTCAGTGCCTGGTAGGCCCTAGGCACTCAAGTGCTCCTTTGGGAAAGAGTGAATTCCTTCTCCTGGGAAATTATGTTGGACAAATGGAAGAGGAGCGGTCAGTGCCAAACTCCCCTTCCTGCCGGGAGCTGAGCCTCCAACTCCTGAGAACCTACTAAGAGCGCGACGGGGGCCGTATGATGTAGATGTGTGCCCAGGAAGCCCAGCCCTTGAGGAGCTTTGGGCAGGTGCTACGGGCTGCAGAGGGATGGCCTGCAGCCATACGTGACCAGCAAGAGCCTTCCTGTTCCTGGAAGAGACAATGTTGAGCCCAGAGGGACAGCTGGGCTGTCCCCCCCTCAGGGGACAGAGTGCCACCTTGGCGGAGCACCCGCTGACTTGCGGCTCCCGCTCCCTGCCCTTTAGAAATCTGAGGAACTGCTTAGCCTCAGGGGTGGGCAGATAAGAAACCCCAGGTGCAGAGAGAGCCACTGATCACCCAGAGAGGGTGAGGTGAGCAAGCCCAGGCAGAGAGAGGGAAGCGCCTAGAGACCAGGCTGTGGGGGGATGGGAGGGGGCCCGGGTCTCCAAGCCATGGCCACCTGGTCCTCAGGAGGGGAACCTGGCCTGTCACGGGACATACACCATCTTCCAGAACAGAATATACCCTCTCCAGCCCCCACACTCCAGCCTCCCTGGAGACTATTTCCATGTCCAGGCAGAGTCCACATCAACAGAGGTTCTGAGCAGCTGCACCCCCCCACCCCTGCTGCCATCATACTTTCAGCCCTCCAAAGCACTCCCACTCCCTTGCAGAACCGAACTCTTTGTTCCAGTCCCCGGGCCCGCTTCCCATGGTAAAGCTGAAGGAAGACCAGAGGTTTCCAGTGCCTCCTTCTCTGTTACCTTGGCAACCACGGTGACAAAATGGGCCTGGGCCTTCTCGAAGTCCAGGGTGGCCCCAGCCCGGAGGCGCAGCACGCCGCTGTGGTGGTCCAAGGCGAATTTAGTGGCATGTACATTCTGTAAGAATGAGGGGCACGCTAATCCTCAGAGGGGGACCCAGGCTGGCCCAGGAATGGCTGCTTTGCTTCTGACGGGGTCTTCACTGTCCTCTGTCACAGGAACGCTGGCCTTGTGGGCCCCGAAGGTCCCCCTCCCATCCCTCAACATGTTCCCGGTAGGGCCCTAGCCTTCTTGCTGCCCAGCTCCGGCCTGGGCTTTCCAACAGGTAGACATGGCAGCAGAGTGCTCTAACCTAGAGAGTGTCAGGGCTCAGAAGCCACAGTGGTGGAGACAAGCTTCAGGATCATGAACCTCAACAAGGAAGGGCCTGGGGGCCAGTCACAGGCATCCTGGGGGATGGTGGAGGTGGGTGGGGACAGGAGGTGATCCTCAAGCTGGAAAAGGGCTACTGTGTGTCACAAGCTGTTATCAGAGCTGCATGTGTATTTAATCCCCACAAGAACCTGTGAGGATGGGCTTGTGCCTTTCGAGTTCTGCCCACGAGGAGCGAGAGCTGGGAGAGCTAGATGAGGGGGTGAAGGCCTCCCCAGGGTGGGGTGGCATCTTTCCGGTACAGGTGGAGCCTGGGGGATTTCTCCAGGAGCCTTGTCATCAGCCACCAAGCTGTACTGCCTTGACAGTTGTGAGAGCCAGGGACTAACCCAGGGGGAAGCTGAGGAGCGGCCCCAGGACCAGCAGCTGTGAGAGGTGTGGCTGGTTCCTGTGGAGCCCAGGGAGGAGGACAGGGAGGAGGAGGAGGTGCAGGAAGGGGTCTCTGCCTTTGACAGGGTTGGGGGAATGGAAAGGGGTGGGGCGGGGGTGTCATCACTCTGTTCCTCCTGACAGATGCCCTTTTCGCCCTTTTTCCTCTCCTCAGTTCTAGGCCAGGCAGGTTTTTTGTTTTTGTTTTTATTTTTGTTTTCCCCACCCTGTGTGGGTGTAATATGCCCAGACCTCTCCTGGGGAAGGGGTTGGGGGTAGAGAGCTGAGGGTCCTGGAGATCCAGGGAGAGGGTGGCAGGGAACGCAGACGGAGCCAGGATGGGCCGGTCAGGGGAGGATGGCCTCCACCCACACTCCTCTCATCTCCCCACCAGCCCAGCCCAGCCCTGAGAAGCTGATGTGACATCTCTGACAATCTTTGGGAAGACTGGAGGTGCTGACTCAGAGCCTTGGCGATGGAGGTGGGGGTGGCCATCCAGGTGTCCCTTCTAGCCTGGGGCCTCTGGTCATAACCCGTGTGCCCCTCCTTACCTGTAAGAAGTAGGTGACACTCCCTCCAGAGCCTGTGTCCTTGTCCACTGCATGCACCTTCATGATACTGCTCCCAGTAGGTAAGTCCTGAGGGGTCACAGCCATGGAGGTGGGGGAGGGGTCAGTCCCAGGGCAGTGAGAGAATGCTCAGGGGCGGGGGGGGGGGGGGGGGGCATAAAAAGATGGCGTCAGGGAGTGAAGGGCTGAGTAGAGGTGAAGAGGGGAGGATTAACCAGGGCACCCCGCTGGGGAGGAGGCAGCCAAAGTCAGCGTAGGTGAGTGGGTGCCGGGAGGAAGGAAGGGGAAAGACAGGCGGGAACAGACATTCTCTCGAAATAAGACTCCCGTTAGACAAAGCGTTTGAACATGAAGTGCGGAAATGGTTAATAGACATTCCACATTCCCAGGGATCGCGTACATACCATTTAGAGCCCAAATGAAGTATCTTCCTCCTACTGAATTAGCAAACATTAAAAAATTCGAGAATCCCCAGTGTTGGGGAGGGATGGGGAGACACACGTAAGGGGAGAGAGCCAGCGCGTGCTGCTCTGGGAACTCACGCTTTCAACCTCGGCACTTCACATCTTGGACCATTTCTTAAGGAAATGGTTCTAATTAGCTATATGGAAGTTTTATGTTGATGTTTAATGTTCAGAATTTGATGTTTCTTATGACAGCAAAAATCTAAAGCATCTTAAACATCCAGATGTAAAGGACTCATCCAGTCAATGATGGACTATGCACTAAGTGGAACCTATTAAGACGACAGTTGCCTAAACTTCACAATTACTGAGGAAATGCTTGTTGTGCATTATGTTGTGAAATTAAGTGAAAAATAGCATACAGAAAGCATATGTTTAGTATTGTCACAATTATGTAAATAAAACAAACAAAATAAATCCAGTAATCCCAAAATGACTAGAGAGAAGAACATCAAAATTTGACAATATTGTCTCAGGCTGGAGAAATTTGTTTTTTTCTACTTTTCTATATATTTCAAATTTCCACAATAAACATATATTATAACAGAAAATGGGAAATGGACATTCCTGTGGATAAAAAAGAATGTGTGAGGGGATGGCAGCAGAGGTGAGGGGAGGACATGAAGTGGGGGTTCTCCGGAGGGTGGAGGGCAGTTAGCATGAGGAGGTGTTCATCCCTCTGGGGCTGGTCCCCTGGGGGCAGGTCACAGGGCAGCCCAGGGGGAAGGCTGGGCGGAGTCTGGGGATGGAGTGCATCGGCTCTGCCTAGAGGCCTCTTGCTCACCTCAGGAACCTGGACAACATAGGGCTCCTGGATGAAACTGGGGGCCTCATCATTGGCATCGGTCACCAGGATCGTGACTTTTTCTTTCACCTGAGAGGGGGCAAAGGGAACAGGAGTTGGGGCGGTGAGACTTTCTGGGCAATAAAGGGACAGTGGCCTCTAATAGCCCAGGTGTATGTCTCTGCCTGGTGTCTCTCCTTCTTCATTCCCTGCCTCTCTCCCTCTCTCCCTCCCTCCCTCCCCCCCCTTCCTTCCTTCTTTTCTTCATCCATGCAACAAATACTACGAAGCAACCACTAGGTGCGAACACTGCCCTCCATCCCAGAGACAGAAGACACCCTCTAATGGCGCGTGTTTTGCAGAATGGGACGGCAGGGCAAGATCCCCGTATAAAAGAAAGGTGGTGATCTCACGCAGGGTGCTAACAGGGGCATGCCAGGCACTGTGGGCAGCCCCCTGTGCTATCTGAGTCTGGGGGCACGATGGCCTAGGTAAACGCACCCCTTGGGTTTGTAGGCACATGGTCTAAGAGGCTGTCTCCAGAGGCCCCGAGAAGAGGCATCTAGTCCAGCCAGTGGTGGGGACGGCAGAAAAGCTTCACAGAGGAGTGAGATTTAAGCTCCTCAGCAGGTGAGAGGGAAAGAGGTGGAAAGGTATGCCTGGAAGAAGGAACAGCATATGCAAAGGCGAGAGGAGTGGCATGTATGATGAGTTCAGAGAACATAAGCAGATTTGGGGCTAGATGTTCAGGAGGGTGAACGTGAGAGGGAAGGTGGGCGAGGCAGATAGTGCTAGATGGGGAGGCTCTGAGGGCCAGACGGGGGCTTGGACCACATTTTGAGGGCAGTGGGGACCTGCTGTGAGTGCTTCTGCAGCCAAGCTGTGGCCAAGCCTAAAGTTTCACGGTGATGGCTATGGCTGAACTTCAGAGATGGACTGGGGTCAGGTAGCCTGAAAGCTGAGGAACCCCTGCAATCACCCCGGCAAGCACTGATGAGGGCCGGGTGGGAGTGGTGTCTGTGGGGGAGGAGGTAAAGGAGCAGCTAGGTCTGGGGCCCCAGGCGTTCACCTTGCCTGGCTGGGCGGGAGCTGGTTGGAGGAGGCAGATGGGAACACATCCCCACTGGCCTCCCCTGGTGCAGTCCTGTCCTGTGGGCACATTGGAGGGCCTCGGCTTGGATTTACCAGAGAGCCCCTAGGAGGGAGGAGAAGCTGTGGGCAAGCCTAGGGAGCAGGTGCCGCCAGGAGGTTGGCTCAGGGGCACACTTACCAGATTCACACCATCGGAAATGCTGATGATGGCTTCAATCTCGTCCTCCCTCTGTAAAGTATAAAGCTCCAGTGAGTGTCTGAGAGTCTGATGTACCTGGGGACCCTGAGGCAGGGAAAGATTCTCCCTGCCCCCACTGAGCCCACCAGAGCAGACCGGTGCATGTCAAGGGAGCCCTGGTGCAAGGCAGGGTGACCAAAATCTGCCTCTGGCCATGTTTGAGACCTTGTTTCGGGTCTTGGCACATCAGGGGTTCTCATAAACCCACAGTAGTACTGAGGCACCGAGAGAGAATGTTCCCCTGCTAGAATGAGGAAAGACGCTAACCCAGCATGCTGGACATCCCAGCGAGCTGGACTTTTCCCTTTTTTCTTCTTTCCCCTCTCTTCCTCCCCAACCTCCCCATCTCTCCCACACCTCTCTGTGTTCCATGGTCCAGGTCTGCAGTGTCTCAAGCACTCCCTAGCCTATGGTGGGACCCCAGCGAGGAAGGGTATTGAGGTCAACAGGCCCCCAAGGGTGCTGGGGAGGGATGCATGGTGATACTTCCCCCTCGTGGTCCCTACAGCAGCCTCTGAGACCCAACTTTCTTTTCTCGACTCTGGCCTGCGGCAGGGTAAGTCGGCTGTCGGACCAGAGCTGGCAGTAAGCCCACAGTGTAGGTTCAGTTATGGGGTCCACGAGGCCCAACATCCTGGTGTGGGACTCAAAAAAGAAATGTAGCCCAGGCCCCAGCACCTGTAGGTTCAGAAAGGTGCAGAGGGATAGAGGGGTGGAGGTTTACCAAACTCAGACCCACTCTCTAAACCACTCTTTTCCAGGCTGCCTCAGTCAGTAGAACATAAAACTCTTGATCCTGGGGTTATGAGTTCGTGTCCAGTGTTGGGCATAGAGGTTACATATTTAAAAAAAAAAAAAAGTACTCTTTCCAGTCCTGAGCTGCTTTCAGTTTTCTGAGGCTTACAGGATCTCTCCAGGGATGACCTCTAGGGAAACATCCAGCCCACAGAGGTTTGTCTGCACACCTGAGAGATAGCACTTCTCACACCTCTCCATACCTCTCTGTCCAGCTCTTCAACCAAGGTGATGTTTCCAAAATTGGGATCAACAGAAAAGACACTTCTAGCACTGGGGTCAAAGCTGATGTGGTAAGAGACAGGGTCTCCTTCGGGATCTGTCCCATTTAGAGTATAAACATGAGAACCTGGAAGGAGACACAGAAGGGGAGACTAGAATCTGGGACCCAAATTTCCTAAAAGTGGCATCTATTCAGACCAAGGATTCAGCTGTTTCTAAGGCAGGTAATCAATCCAGTGCTAGAGGTCCTGAGCCGAAGTGAGCACTGGCCACTGGCTCACCCCCAAGGGCTGCTTCCTACCCCCGACCCTTTTCTTTACAACTGTCAGGGAGATGTTAGTGTCAGTCACTGTATGGACTGTAAGCCATAGTACAGATGACAGAGGAGCTTCAGGGCTGCTGTGCCTAACCCCAGGGCTTCTTCCAGTCCCAGGCACCAAGACTGGGGTTCCCTGGTATGGGGGGGGTGGGAGAAAAGGGAGGAGCCATTAAGACAGGAGGGGTGACCCAGGATGCAGCATTATGCCTCCATGTCTGAATGAGTTCTTTGGGGATTTCTAAGTAGATGCATTTTTTACACTGCTATCCTGCTCAGTGTTCCCAACCCAGACAGAGGGAGAGGGAAGAAGGGAGAACCTCTTCTTTCCCCCTTCCCCCTTTCTCATGCAGACCCCAGCAAGTTGGACTTTCATAGGTCTGTTTAAAGCCTAAAGATCCCAAGCTCCGAAGCTCCAGGAGGTAAATGTATTTGCTCAAGGTCACAACAGTGAGAAAGGGGCGATGTTGTGGCCAAGCTTCGGGTTTCTCATCAAGCTGCCAACTGCTGCCTGCTGTCTAGGGTGGCCCTGTCTCTGGGCTCTGCAGCAGCAGCTGGGTCTCCAGGACTGGTCTGGCTTAGGTCTCCATGACAGCCGTGACCTCCTTTCCTGCAACTTCCCTGGGGAACTCAGAGCACAAACAGGGCGCCCCAGAGGGCCCACAGCCTGGCACTGGGTGTCTCCATAGGTTCAGAGGAGTCACGGGTTCAGTCCTTGTGTCCAGGGGAATGAGGGCCATCCTCTGAGAAACCAATAGAGAGCAGGTGCCAGGGGTACTCACCTACAGGGGTGTCCTCCGGAAGGCTGAACAGGGCCATGTTTCCGTTGGTGCTGCCCACCCCGTTGTCGAAGAAGTGGGGGGCAAAATTGGCCTGGGCTAGGGGGAGAACAGGCAGGAGAACAGACACAGGGAGGGACAGCTTCACATCTGTGTGGTCCCAGTCTGGCCAGGCTGGGTGTCCCCTCCTCAACCCCCTGCACACCGTCAGACTGGGCTGGGAGCTGCGAAGGGGTCCTTCCACCACCACCTCCTGCAGGCTCAGACTCGGCTCAGGCTTGTCAGGGACACGCACCATCTGGGGCACTTAGAACCCAGGCAGTGGCCAATCTCAACCCACCAATGGACAGACCTGGAACCCCACGCCCAGAGAGGGACGGTGCCCTGGCCAAGGTCACACTGGGAGCTGGGGCACCCTCCTCTGCCCCAGCAGCCTTCAAAGCAATCACCAAACCTCCCTTCTGAAGAAGACAAGGGCAGCAGATGATCCTGGCTCCAAACCGGGGTGTCTCCAGGGTAGCCGCCACGGCCAGCAGGTGGAAGGATCGCCCCACCCCGCCGCGTCCCGTCTCCCCGCCCGAGTCCAACCGTGGAAATGAGCGGCCAGCGCTCTCCCTCGGCGCCCACTCGGGCAGTGCCCGCACCCGCGCTTAGCCCCGCGCTCGGGGGCCCGCGTCCACTCACCCAGGCAGAGGCGCAGCAGCCCCAGGGCCAGGGCGGCCCCCGGGCTGAGCCTCATGTCTCCGCGGGCGGACAGAGTCGTTCGCCACAGCCGGGCCGGGCGCAGGAGCGCGGAGCATGCCCCGGGCCGCGCGGAGTGCAGAGCCGAGAGTGGGGGCGGCGGCGGCGGGAGGGGCGCGGGGCGGGGGCGCTGGGTGGCGCGAGGGCGCTAAGCGGATGACACCGCTCGGATCCGCGCAGCTGGAGTGCTCCCGCCGGCTGTCAAAAGAGACCAATTAGTGAGCGCGGAGGTGAGGGGACAGGCTCCCAGCAGCAGGCGGGGCCGGGAGGGGTGGTAGCGAAGTCCTCTCCCTACCACGCCCCCTTCGCCCAGGTCTGGAGCGCAGGCGCCGAGGGGTCCCCAGCTCCGCAGCGGGGAGGAGGGGGGTAGAAGGGGGGACGGGGGCGGTGTCTTCCCCTAGATGGCCTTAAGCAGGACACTGGAAAATCGGCGCTTTGGGGGGCTCCGCTGGAGGTTTCCCTTTTTATGAACTTCCACTGTGACTTTGAGGGAGTTTGGCACGCTGAGCCTGATCATTCCGGGCTCTAAGAGGGCGGTAGGCGGGAAACAGATGAACCTGAGACTGGAGGGGTCCCTCCTGGGAGGGAAAATGCGCAGACGTGGGTGGATTGGCGGGGCGGGAGTGGCGGGTGCCCCCCAGGGCAAACAGGTTCCAGGGATAGTACCTCAGGCTTGGGGTGGGGGGGGAGATCAAAAGACAAAGAGGAGGGTTAGGAGAGGAGCAAATGGGGGGGGTATCAGGCCCACCTCACTGAGATCCCCACTCTTTCCTGTCCTAACCTCCAGGCGCTGGATCGCTAATGTGGTCACTAATGAGGGTCCACATACGTGGTGCACAGCAGGGAGGGTGTTCAAGTCACCGCTAAAGTGGGAGGTGAAAGTTACCAGGTAGCACACTGGCCTCACTCCCTATACCCAGGGTCCAGTGGGTGCCGATGGAGAAGTAGCAGACCCACCCAAGCCTTGTAAGGAAGGATGAATGGCTTGAAGGCAGAATCAAGCACCTCCCTGGGACCCACTTGCCAACAGAGCTGCCCAGCACAGGTATGGACTGCCCCAAGAGGGGTGAGCTCCCCATCCCCGAGGGCATTTAGTCAAAGCAAGGTACTGCTATGCCCCCCCCCCCCCACCGACACTGAGAAGAAGGAGAAGCAGGTAAGCTCAGGAACCTTCCTGGTTGGTGGTAGCTTTTCCCTGGGCTGGGCACTCATTCTCTCACTCTGATATTGGAGTTTGGTTGGAGAAGCGGCCTGGTCTCTTCTACTCAGAGGAGACACAGGGAGGTCACTTTAGGCCCAAACCTGGCCACTTCCCAGGATGGTCTTGGAAGGGTGTGTCCGCAGACCGAGGAAACACCTTTGGGTGCTTCCTGGAGAGGCCTCCACTGCTGGGGTCTTGGTATTCCTCCCCAGGGCCCTTCATCAGAGTAGAACATCACCCATCCCCCTGGGCCAACCCTCCTTGACCTACTGTTGGCAAGAGTTAGGGATTCAGAACAAGGAGATGAATCAGTAATCCCAGAGTGTTGGGCAGTTTTCAGGCCCAGTTAACCAGAATCCTTCTTGAATCCCCATGGGTTTGGCCCTTTGGCTGGAAAATGCACTCTATTTTTTTAAATATTAAAAAAAAAAATGCACTGCATTTCATTTATTTGAGAGAGAGCATGCATGTGTAAGTGAGCTGGGGGAGAGAAAAAGAGAGGCAGAGGAGCAAACTCCCCACTGAGCATGGAGCTACTACGTGACATCATGACCTGAGCTTAAACCAAGAGTCAGATGCTTAACCAGCAGAGCCACCCACATGGCCCTGGAAAATGCACTTTAAATTGCACAGACATGTCTGCATCTTTTGGTCACAAAATACTGGGACAAGGCCAAGGCAAGCTTTCATAAGTCTGCATAGAGATGAGGAGATTGGGGCTTTCTGTCAGTGACTCAGTAACCTCCAGGTTACTGCCTCAGTAGGCCAGAGGCAGAGCAAGTGTGTCCTGGGACCAACATCTTGCCCATGTGCTGAGCAAAGCAGCTTTCCCTGTGGCCTGTCTGTCTCCTTCCTCATCACTTGTTTCTGGTGCCTTGACTTCTCTGGCCTCCGTTCACTCAGTATGCAGACTTGCACTAGAGAGGGATAGCGAACGCACATTCCCACATGCTGTGTGTGTGTGTGTGTGTGTGTGTGTGTGTTCACCCATATTATCTCCTGTAACCAGTTTGACCTCTTCTGATGCGCTTGTCCCTGCTTTGGAAAGGAAGAAGTCAAGCACAGAGAGGGTAAGTCACTTGCCCAGCTTCACACCACCGGTTGGGGACAGAGCCTAGAGTCACATCCAGTTTGGGCCGGCTCCAAAAGTAGTTGAAACTTTCCATGATAGAGGGAGATGACCGTGAAACTACTGAAGCTTCAGCTCTGGGGCCCCCGATTCACACATCTCTTCCGTAGTCTATCTTTACTTGTGGTTTACATCTATTTTTTTTTTCCTTAAAGAGGCCACCTCCCCTTTCAATTGTATAGGCTCAGATCTGCGAGAAGGACTATCTGTCCTGGTTTGCCTGGGATGAGGGGGTTTCCAGGAATGTGGGACATTCAGTGCTCAAACTAGGAAGGTCTGGGGTAAACCGGCACAAACTGGTCTCTGCAGATCGATCCCTGTCCACAGAGCATTTGAGAACCTAGGAGAACAGCAGTAATTCATGGAGGTTCTCATCATGGACCCTGGTCTTGACCTTTAGCGTGGAGGAGTGAGAGACTCCGTGGAGGACTCAGTATGTCATAGCTGGGAAGGGCTCGCCTGCTGTGAGACACCGGCTTGGCTCTCACCTGCCGATCCTGGGCAGCCTCGGACACGTTACCTTGTCCTCCACGTGTCTATTACCCCGGCAGGGTGCTGAGCTCTCTCTTGACAGGGCCTCCTATCTAAGGCATCAAATCAGTTTCGCCTCTTGGTCCTGTCCTGACAGCATTTCCTCAGGTAGATTTACAATAGCTGGTCCAGGTGTCAGTAAGTGGGAATTCAAGTGTTAGCTGCCAGCCTGGGCATGCACGTGGGTGCTTCCTCTAGCTGCCAGCACACCAACCCAGGCTCTTACAGCCTCTTTGCCCCCATATGACCTACCTGAATGTGCTAACCCATGGAGCCTTGCTCCCTTGTGCCCACGCTCAGACAGCTGCCCAACTTGTCCCAGCCCAGGTGAGGTCCTGACAACTGTCCTCTGTGGTTGTGGATCAGGGTGTACCCACCTAGCTGGAAGTTGGGAATCTTTTGCCATAGCAGTGGCCTCTGGGGTTAGTAGCTGAGGGACCTGAGAGCCCGGGACACCATCTACTCAGAAATGTGGCTTTCCCTGTCCCCTTGCTCTGTCCGGGCCAGGTGTAGGGTGGTTGTCTCCGTTTTCTCTAGCGTGTAGATGGGATTCCTCCCCTATCTGTCTAAGGCACTGCCTGCCCCCCTAACTGAGGTACTAGGCAGGAGTCTGGGGCTGCCACCTGTTCCCCAGTACCCATCTCATTGGTACTAGTACCCACTGGTTTGGACTTCTGGGTTGTAATGCTGACTCTTGGCCACTGACACTCACACAGGTGGCAGAAGCTCCATCCTGATGTCACCTGTCTTCAGGCCACACTACTTTCCTCTGCTATCCTGGCTGCCTCCTGGTTAAGTCTAGGTAGGGGACACAGCAAAGAATGTCTTCTCCTCCAGAAGAGTTTTTCCCTCTGATATCTTCTGCCCCCAAGAGGAATTGGTCCCTACTTGGGACGTTGACAGAGTCTTTAAAAACCTTTAGTGCTGTAATCTGTCTGCCTTGTTATCTCCCCCAGAGTGCTGTGAACCATTTAGAGCAGAGATGGAGTCATGCGTAGGTTTCTTCAGTATCTGCACAGGGTTTGTCACATAGTAGGTCCTCAGTGGGTAGTTGTTGACCAGCTGAAGGAGTGACTGAATAATGAATGCATGACAAGGTCCTTGATGACATCATAACTCTTGCTTCTTGATCCTAGTCAGTAGCTAATTGTCTGCATGCCATTGACACACTCCTTCCCACTCCCTCCATCCTTAAGTGGGTAGACTGCGGTAGGCACGAGCATCCACTGAATGCCTCCTGAGCCAGGCAGGAGGCTAGTGTGTGAAGAGGCTGAGGGACAGGCAGCAGAGAGTGCTGGAGATTGCCGCACAGGAATATGTGCTCATACCCACAGTGTCTCTGAACACTGAGTTGATGGGGGCCCTGGGTGGCTCAGCTGCTTAAGTGTCTGCCCTTGGCTCAGGTCATGATCCGAGAGCCTCGTGTCTGGCTGCTTGCTCAACAGGGAACATGCTTCTTTCTCTCCTTCTGTTACTCTCCTGCTGCACGCTCTGCTTCGTGCTCTCTTATTCTTGCTCTCTGTCAAATAAATAAACAAATAAATAAAATCTTTGAAAATAATAATAAACACTGAATTGAACAAGCGACATGGCTGCCTTTTGATGTTTAGAAGAACCTATTTTTCTGTTCTGCTCTCCCACCTTCTGGTTCACACTTTGCAACTCCTCAGGGGCAGTGTGCTTTGACAGATTAAACAACAGATGAACCGAAGATCTTTTCCAGAGGCAGAGCTGTTGACAACAATTCTGCCAGTTGCCTCTGGACCTGTCCACATGCTACAAAGCTGCTAGTCAACATTCAAGGTCCAGCCACTGCTTGGGACAGCAGACTAGAAGCCTGGACACATTCCTACCCTAGAAGTTTTATGATGCTGTGGAGTCAGTCAGGGAAGTCACGTGGGGGGTCGCTCGTGACCATTAGCCAGTCAGCGTGTGGCCTCTGCTGCGCTCCAGAAGGTGGTCTGCCTTGCACAGTTTGCCCCCAAATCAGCTCGGAGCCGAGTCAGCAGAGCGGGTGAGCATGCAGGGCTATGAAGGGTATGTGGCAAGCCAGGGAAGAGATCGGTCCAGGAGGACCCTATCCTGAATGGCAGTGGGGACGGGGCCGAGAGCTGGATCCGTCTAGTTTGGTGGAAGCAGGTCTGCGACCACCATTTGGTTCTATTTCAGAGCCAGGCACTTCTTGTTTTCTTAGTCTCCCCAGCAGCCCTGTGTGGCAAGGGGTCAGCCTCATTTTACAGGTGGGGAATCTGGGGCTCCAAGAGGACACCTGACCTCCCTGATGTCACCCAGTCGGCACCTGACAGGACCCTCATTTGAACCCACATCTGTGAAGCCTGTGCTCTGTCACCTTGTCATGTGTCCTCCACAGCCAGGGGGTTGCCACGGGGACTGCACACTTTCCCTAGTGACACTAGTGCCAGCAGACACTCTGTCTAGGTTCTTCAGGGAGTCAATTAAGGGCAAAATAAGAATTCGAGTTTTATAAACTCAAGTCACTTCTGGATGTTTGGAGTACTCATGGGATCCCCAGTAGTCTTTTTTTTTTTTTTTAAAGATTTTATTTATTTATCTGACAGATCACAAGTAGTTAGAGCAGCAGGCAGAGAGAGGAGGAAGCAGGCTCTCCACTGAGCAGAGAGCCCGACTAGGGGCTCAATCCCAGGACCCTGAGATCACGACCCAAGCTAAGGCAGAGGCCCAACCCACTGAGCCACCCAGACACCCCAGGATCCCCAGTAGTCTCAAATAACCTTATTCATCAGACGTTCCCCGTAGACTCAATCTACCCTTCAAGGGTGACATTCTTTATGGTGCAACTTCTGGAGGTGACATCCCACAGGGTAGAGAGTGGGAAGGAAAGGTTTTGGCCTTTGGCCAGCCTCCAGGTCTGCATGGGAATCTCTGCTTGGGAGAGGGTCTTATACTTTCCCTCACTTCCCAGAGGAAGAAGAGATAGGGAGTTGGAGGGCGGCAGGCAGGAGGAGCAGAGCCCTCAGCTCCCTTTTGTGCCTCCCACTTTTGGCTTGGGCTGCTCTGAGGGGTTGGTGTCCCTGAAAGTCCTTGCCCATCCTACCTGGGGCTGGTCTCCCTGTAAGCAGGGGGCTCAGAGCTGCAGGTGCTGCATTCCTGCCCCACAGACACCCTCCTCCTTCCCCCAGTGGCTGGCTGTGTCCTCTTTTTATTTGTGTACACTAAGAAACTGGTCTTTCCTGCCGACAAGGACGCTGAGGTTCCTGGGGCTTGTGCTTTCTTGAGCATAAGGTCAGACTTCGCTCAGTGGTGGACACACACCCTCTGAATTGTTTTTCCTGGCTGACTCTCAAGCACACATGTTTAGTTAGGGTGAGTATTTTCCTTATCTGTCTGTGTCTTGCACGGTGGGGGTGGGGTTGGTGGTGATGGAGAGGAGAGGGGAAGGACTGGGGACAGGGATGTGGAACAGTCAGCTATCCCCCTGCTGGTAGCTGCGTGGTGCCCCTTGTCAAGGGAGTTCCTGGTGAGGGTCTGTCCCAGCACGGGAATGTGCACCGTGGGCCTGTGTCCACAGCCCACCCAGCTACCAAGTCTGTAAGGCCACTTCGCTGGTACTCAGAACCCTTTAATTCCTCTTCTCTGTGCATTGCCGATGGCCCTGCCTTGGTTCCAGCTCATTCCATCTCTTCCTAATGGCCCTTCCTCTCTGCATTCCCTCCTGCTTGCAAATACATCCGGCTCTTCATCGTCCTTAGGATAAACTTTCAGCATCTAATGACAGTCTGGACACCGCAGATCGAATTCTCTGCTTTCCCTTTGTCCCCTGATCCTGCTGTCCAGTTGCTGGGAATTCTCACTCAAGTCTTCTGCCTGGCCTTAACTGCTCCCTTCTTCACCCCCCGCCCCACACAGGCACACGTACGCGTACACACATGCACACATCTACACATGCTTGTACTTACGCCCACACATCCCTTCTCCAGCTGGAACTCTCCCCTAACTCAACTCAAGCGTCAGGTCATCTTTTCCCTCCCTCTCTGGGCGCGTCCCTCTGTTTCTGCCCCTGTGCTCACACCCCAGTGCCTCTCAGCCCGCAAGGACCCCATTGGTTCATGTCTGAGCCTCAGAACCTAGCGCTGTCTGACCATTGCCTACTGCCGGGATGGGTGAGTGAGTGAAGGAGCCAGCCCATGGATGCAGCCTCCGAAATGGAAGTGAAAGGTTTGGCTGACGGCGAGGTAAGGGTTCTGGCTGACCCTGGGACTGCTGTCCCCAGAGCCCCATGCCAGAGAACCTCTGCCCACCAGCCTTTCTCCTGGTGGGCCTGGCACTCACAGACACGGCTATGGGGGAGGTGTGGGGAGGGGTTTTTCACCTTGCCGGGAGAATCAGATAAGAAGGAAGCTTTACAGAGAGATAAGCCTCTTAGACCTGGGCCATCTGTTACGTCTGAGTCACAGCTCGAGAGCCCAGGCTCATTGTGGGCAGAAGCTCAGCCCTGGGGGAGGGCAGGGAAAGCAGGGACTTCCTGAAGCTAGTCGGTCTGTGTGCCAGCCCCTTTGTGGGCCCTTTACATCCATTTGTATGCGGGAGCCTCCTGTCAGCCCTCCAAATGGGTCCTGGGCTCTGCAGTTTACAGAAAAGGGAACTGACTTGCCCGGGTCATACAGAAAATCCTGGACAGGACTGGGATTTGAGTCCTGGTGTATCAGAACAAGAGTTTTGCCATTGTTAGTAGTGCCCACTCCTCCTTCTCAGAGTTAGATTTTGCTGTGATGAAGGGGTGGCCTGCAGGAGAGGCTTCAGGGCACAGGTCTCCTCTAGCAGAGGAGGCTCAGGCCGCACTGCTGTCTTTCTCAAACTGGGATGTGCCATGGGTTTTATGCATTTATTTATTATTATTTGTGAGCTTTGGTGTTCTTTCCAGCAGACTCACATCAGGAAGTTAGGAAGGGGGCTATCGGGGGTGGGGCGGATGAAGGCTATGCATATCTCAGGACAACTGAGCCTCTGCAGACTTGGCCTCTGCTCTTGGGGGCCTGTTACCCTGCACCCTAGCAGGCTCGAAAGTGTCTGGATCTGCAGCCGCCCCACGTCACAGTGGAATCTTGACCGTCTGCACTGGAGGGGCCAGGTGGGGACTCAGACCAGGTGGGCTGAACCTGAATAGCTCTTAAAGTTGGTGGCACAACTGGGACTGGCCTCTGGGAATTCCAGAACTTTCTCAGGGCCCTTTCTGCCCAAGGTGAATCCCTCCAACCTCCCAGCTCACTGCTATGAAGGTTGAAAAGGGTAGTGAAACCCACTGATGCCGGTGACCGAAGGGTCTTCCCTGGAGGGTTTTTTTCCTCTCTGAACTTTACATCCCTGAAGCCAGCATGAACCCAGAGAAGCTAACTTACTTGTTCAAGGTCCCACAGCAAGACAGGCAATCCAGAGTTTTGACCTTAGTATTCATGTTGTGGTTTTTAGAAAATTCTGGTTCAGGTTTTTCTAAAAGGCATTATGAATACAGTCCAACACGGCAGGCAAGAAATGTTGTGTCTTTAAGAGAAGAGGTTCGTGGTTCGTGGGCAGAAGCTTCCATGGGCCAAAGCTCTTGACATCTTTGCCATCAGCCCCAGCTTCAAGAGGAGCATCCTGGGAGAACCCAAGACTTCTGGAGGTCTCGGGCACTGGGCATGAGGGCCTCAGCTGCATGCAGCCTTGTCTGGGGAACATTACACTTGCGGGAGAGCCCCAGGTACCACCCAAAGCCGGGACTCTGGCTTGAAGTTACACAGTCTGCAGATCCTCACACGGTGCCCTGGGAAGGTGATGGTGCAGACAAGACAAGAGTCAGAGAGGAAGGCAGAGTTGGGGTGGAGAAAGGAGACAACACAAGTAAGGTCATTTCTAGGCACAAAGAGTTTTTAAAAATCAAGGCAAGAAGCTTATCTCCTTCCCGGAGGCCCAGAAGGGACCTTTCATGGCAAATATGACTGGTTCAGTTTATTTAGTAGCATCAGCAAGAAATCTGATTTACCAGCAGAAGATGGAGAGAAGGCGGCTTATGAGCTAAACTGGCTCCGTCAAGAGCACAGTCTACTGAAGCTGACAGGTCTGGGAGGCGTTTTTCTGATGGCCGCGGTAGGAGGGTGCGCCTATATGTCCTCGCAGGCCCTCAGACCCCTCGGGCTCTCTTCTCCCAGAGAGCGTGTTGCAGGCAACGTGTGTCTCAAAGCTATGTTTGCATCTTGACAGACCCGTTCCACTTATGGGAGGAATAATGCACAAGAAAAAACC
Source organism: Mustela nigripes (assembly GCF_022355385.1). Taxonomy (NCBI): domain Eukaryota; kingdom Metazoa; phylum Chordata; class Mammalia; order Carnivora; family Mustelidae; genus Mustela; species Mustela nigripes. The sequence continues at coordinate 147,985,083 of NC_081560.1, read as the reverse complement.
CCGCCGACAACAAACTGTTCTTTATAGTTTGGTTTTGAATACCAGAAAAAAAATTTCTGAAAATAAACTGAATATTGCGTGGTGGAGAAACAGTATGTTGGTAGTGGTATCTTACAATGGCACATGGTTAGTGGTGATAAAACCCTGTGATTATGAAGACTAGGTAGCAACAGGAAGAAAAATGCTCATGATGTAATGTTCATTTTAACATGAAAAAAATGAGATACAATAAAAATGAAACATGGTTGCATTAAGATAAAAACGAAAGAAACGAATGAGAAGAGTTATTAAGTTGCTGTGATGGGATTATTCTTTATTTTTTTTCTCTCCTTCAGTTTCCAGATTGTTACTATGTGCAAAGTGGTGTGAGAGTTGAAAACAGAATCTGGAACCAGAGGGTTTGGATTCAAAGTCCTAGCTTTACCACCAACTTAATAGCTGGGTGACTGTCAACCAAGGACTCAACCTCTCTACGTTTTGGCCCCTCATCTGTAAAAGTGGGGACAGTAATAGCATCTAACTCTTAAAATTATTGTGATTTAGCAGATGTAAATGCTATACAATAATTGCTGTATAGCTACTGACTATAAAAAATAAATTTAATTATCATAATTTATTCATGGCCTCATATCTTAACCATGAATCTGTGCTAGTATTGGTGTGGTTTTCTTTGTATTTTTTCCCCCTTATTTGAAAGCACTTTCATCTTCCAAATGTGATTGTCACAGTATTATACAGTGTGAAATTATCTTTTCTATTAATATCATGTTGCGAGGATTTTTCACCAGCATTTCTGATGGAGGACCATGAACCCTGTTTCCACCCCCTGTCCCCCTCCTTCAGATCCCCAAGACTCTCTTCTCTGGTTCCTACAATAAATACAGTGGTTGACTTATTGCAAATATAGTTGCAATTCTCCACCCTGTTTTGACAATGTGATTTTGTATCTTCTCCACCAAGATAGGGAGTCTAGTTCTCTGCTCCTTCAGACGAGGCTGCCCTGGTGACTTGCTTTGGCCAAATGAATGCAGCAGAGATAAAGGTGGGCCAGTTTGGGGGCCTCAAGAAGCCTGGGGTGCCCTCATTCACATAGGTGGAACCCTGCAGCTTCTGTGAACAAGTTGGAGCTAGCCTGTTGGAGGACAAGAGACCATGTGGAACAGGGTCGAGGTGCCCGACTGAGACCATCCCACATTCGCAGATCACCAACCCCTGAACATGTAAGAGGGCCCCGCCAACATCACCATAGATGAATTGCTCAGCTGACCTGTAGATTCGTGGAAAATATGAAATACATGTTGCTTTGGGCCACTGAAGTTGGGAATTTTTATTTTAAGATTTTATTTATTTAAGAGAGAGATAGGGAGAGAGATCATAAGCAGGGGTTGGGGGCAGAGGGAGAGGGAGAAGCAGGCTCCTCACTGAGCAGGGAACCCGATGCAGTACTCGATCTTAAGACCCTGAGATCATGACCTGAGCTTGCCCCGGGAGTGTTTTGTTATGTAGCTATGGCTCATAAGTATAATCCCAAGGAAGCAGGCTACTGCTGTGAGAGCCTCTGATCTAGTGAGCCCTTGGACAGGATAGACAGGGCATCTTCTTTACCTCCTCCCTTCCAGGGTCCATGGTACTGGCCCTGTGTCCACCCAGGTGTCACCCAAACTCACCAAAACCCTCAAGTCATCACACTCGTGGTCCTGGGTGGGTAATCTTTGTCTCTGCAGTTTGGGCTCCTTCTCAAAGACAAGGACAACCCCATAGTAGGGGAGAATCTCTCTGGGCCCATCCCACCCCGTCTCCCTACCGTGGGTTAAGTAATTTTGCTTGTCTTCAAAACAGGGAAGGTGGCGTGGAACTCTTGGGTCCCGGGCAGTCTGTGGGAGGGGCAGGTACATGTTCATGCTCCAGGGGTCTTCCAGAAAGACTTCCTAGCCTTCCCCCCAGAGCTTTCTTATCAACAGCTTCGGGACACCTGGATGGAAAGTGACCTGACAGCCTAAACAGCTGTCATTCTGCCGCTGCCTCACCCTGATGTCCCTCAGACTCTAACAGAGCTCACAAATTGAACACTCCATCAAAAAAAAAAAAAAAAAAAAGACGCTGCCATACAGATTTATACACTATACACAACTTTTCAAATATTTGGAAGAGTATTTTTTTCCTTTTCTTTTTTTTTTTTTCTTTTTTAGTGAACTGGTAAATGCAGTAAATTCAGCAAATTGGCTATTCATTTAGCCCATCGATTTTGGGTGTTGGTTTTGTGGAACTGACCCAGAGTCCTGTGCCTGCCACTTTCAGTAATGCCCACAGGCCTAGCACTGCACTTGCATATGAAGCAAAGCCCTGGAAAGACGTTTGAAGAGTCGTGTGTGCTGGTGGTGTCAGCTCAGGGACATCCTCTCGGCACACTCAGTTATTTTCTCCTCGGACAGACAGGTGTACAGACACTCATATATCAGGGAACAGGAGTAGAGAGGCCAAATTCCCCGAGCGTGGCTCCCCCAGTACCTCTGCTGTTGACTGGGCGGCATTGTGTAAGCCCCAGGGTCGGGCCAGGAAAATGGCGGGTGGAACCACCTTAGGCTTTGGTTTTCAGTGTGGAAATCGCTGGCCTCCTTCTTCAGGTGCCCTGGCAGGGCTCCGACTTCCTCCACAGCCAACAGTTGGATGTGTTGATGGGGTACTCGGTCACAGGCTAACACCTGTCTTTATAGTCATGACCTCACTGACGCCTTACCCGAGCCTGGCATGGTAGATTCTAGTATCATACCCTTTCACAGGTGAGGAGACTGAGGCTTAGCAGAGCTGGGTGACATGCTCAAGAGCACGCAGCTAGCAGGTGGTGGAGCTGAGATTCCAGCCCAGGAGGTGTTCTGCTTTGGGGCAATCTGAGGTCTTGGGCATGGGCGTGTCTTCTGGAGCTCACTGCAGGAAAGCTGCTCTCTATGGAGGAGGCAGTTTGTTGCAGTGGAAAGAGGTGGATAGATACAGGTTCTTGACTCTGCCTCAGATTCTTTCTGAGTCTCAGTTTCCCAATCTGTAAAAGGGGGACAATGCTTCCCTGGGGGTGGTTCTGAGGATTTAAATGAGATTATATAATAGGGACCTTTACGCTCTTTATGTTCGAAGTTGTTTGCAAGTTTCTGCAATTGAATTAAAAAATATATTTTTAATTAAAAATATATATTTATATATACCCACACACACACATACACAGAGAGAGAGAAATCCAGAGTCAACATGAAAGTTATGCACCTAGATTATTCTAAAGTGTTGAGTCACTAACAAAACAGCTGCCCTTGTACTGTGCACAAGGAGTTAAACAAACAGCACTGGCTGTTTCTCCTAGGAACTGTGTGTTTGTGTGTGTGCATGTTTGTGTGTCCATGTGCGTGTGTGCACATCCTTAACTTCTTTTTACAGCCTGTGAGTCCATCCTGGAGAGGGGTTTGGGGATGAGCTCACTCAGCAGCGAAGGACCTACTTCTCTCTTCCCTAGGGTTTTGCCTTATTTATTTCATGGAAACACTCTTCCTCCTCCTCCTCCTCCTCCACCTCCACCTCCACCTCCACCACCACTGGCTGGGGCCTCAGCGGGGAGCGGAGCCGCAGTCTGTCAGTCAGTGACTTACTCTCACCTCTCCTGGGCGGGTGCTTCACACTTGGGTCCAGTGTGTGAGTACTGGTTATTTTTATCCTGCCCCCAATTCATGTGATGCCCGTTTGGAAGGAGGGGCTGCCAGCTTCTCCAGAGAAGTGGCCTGATACTAAGCTACCCTGTCTCCCTCCCTCCTTCCCCTTCACACCCAAGCTCCCCTGGCACAGGACTCTCAGTGGTTGGCTGGGAGTGGGGTGGAGGCTCTGACTCTGGTCATGGGCTCCCTGGGCCATGGCCCCAGGGGAGCCAGCAGGAATGGGGCCTTCTCAGACCCCTGGAGGGACTTTAGGCTGCAGAGAGTAGGGGGCAGGAGCCCTGGATTAGTGTCAGGTCTGTGGCTCAAGGCTCTGCTGCTTTCCCCTGTGCGCTCTGCCTGCCCCGGGGCCGTGGGGCCCTTCTACTGAAGGCCAGCGGAAGTCTAGTGGTGCTAACTGCACGCTGGGGCCAAGCGACCACCATGAACCAGTGGGCACCCAGCCTAGGCCCGTGCTGGAAACCGGGGGTCTGCAACCCCCCTTGGGCTTGTCTCCTTCAGCATCCAGTGCCCCCCTGCCAGGCCTTGTGGGAGAGGGCAGTTTTGTTCTTCCAGGCCTCACCCTGTCATGGAGCCCAGCTCTGCACTTCCAGTCTGTATCCTGGGACTCTCTGAACCTGTGAATCCCACTCCCCTACTGGATCACCTTTCCTCATGTGCAACTCACAAGGTCAGCTTTGCCTTGGGTAATAGCTTCTGTGGACACCCCCCGACTCACCAGCCTCTCTTCTGTCTTCCATGGCCCCCTCTTGCCCATCTCAAGCCCCTATGACTGCTGCTTCCTCTGCTTGAACACTCCCCTCCACATTCCTCCTTCTGACTCCTTGCTTTTCTTCAGGTCTCAAATGTGGCCTCTTCTGATGTCACCCACCCAGGGTAGGGGTTGTTCCTGGTATCATTTCGAATTGCATTCCGTTCTTTCTCTTGACAGAAGTATTTTGTTCAAGATGATTACTTCTTTGATTTTTATTGGTGGGGAGGGTATGGTTCTCTGCATTAGACAGGAAGTTCCACGAGGCCAAGGTCATATCTGCTGTGGCCCCTCCATGTCAGGCACAGCTGGGGGCTGACCCACATGTACCACCTGTCCCATGGCCTCCCCAGAAGCTCTTCTTAACCATCTGGATAGGGTGCGGTGCTTACCTTTCCGGGTCATCAGGGCAGGGTTAGGAACTCGGGAACAGCATGGTCTACGTTTCCAGGGCCTGCTGAGATGACTAGAATTTTTTCTCCCTGAGGGTGGACACAGAGGGGCACCTTAGGGGACACCATGGTATTGGGATCTGTGAAGGAATGACTTGATTATGCCTCCACTCCCAAGGTGCGGGGGTCAGGAGTATTTATTCAAGGAAAATCAGGATGGGCCAGGCTATGGGAGGGCCGAGGGGGGAAGGGTAGGCCTGGGGGTGACTTTTTTTTTTTCTTCAAAAAGAACAAAATCAGTGTGTGCAGCTACCGTCTTCTTCACGTCCCTGTTCAAAAAACACCATCGCTCAAAGTGCTCAAAATGTGCACACACACACAAAGTGTCTATGCCCATTAACTCAGTATTCTCCCTTTGGCCATCTAGCCTAAGAAAATAATCTTAGATACAAGACATGTTTGATTTTACAGATATGCTTTTTACCACAGGCGTAAAACAGGGCAACGTTGTGAACCATCTAAATGTCGAAGCATGAAATTCATCATAACACATTCACTGGATGGCACGTTATACCTTCAAATATTACTTAAATAACACACACTGGAGCCTATGCCAGCGATGCTCCTAAATGGACTAGAGACTTTATGGGGAAAGGTACTTATCTTCAACGGGCTGTCATTAAGGTAACAGTGGCAGCCTCTCACATGGCCCCAAATCCGAGGTCTGGTAGACTGCATTGCTTTGGACGGTGCTGACGAGCAATTCTAATCACTGTTTTCTGTATTACATATGCAGCAATGTTCATGGCAAAAACTTTAGAAAACAAATACTTCTTATGATCCTAAAGCTCAGAGACAATGGCTGTTGATATTCTGGTGGAAATGCTTCCAGAATAATTTTGATCATAAGTATCTTTGGTGATTATAATAATACAGTGATAACAAAGAGATACAGCATTGAACATATAGAGATATATCAATTTCAAGAAAAAAAATGCTTGCCTGCAATATTAAAAAGAAATAAAATGTTGAACATGGTATTCTTGAGTCATGAAGGTATGGGTGTGTTTTGCTCCATCTCTACACATGTCTGTATCCCCAACTCCAATAAATGTTAAAATAACCATAATTGCTAATAATAATAATAATAATGATAATCATAGTAATAGGCATGATCTAGTGGAGTAGGCAAGAGAAAAAGCTCAAAATAGCTATTTGGTACAAGAAAGGCAGGAGAGCGAAAATATGCATATCCACAGAGGTGCGAGGACTATCTCCCCTACTTGCAAACACAGTAAACATGTCCCTCCACCCCACCCCATGCATCCGCTCTGCTGCGTCTGCTGTACGTGGTTGCTGTGCATGAGATCTGGAGATGTTCGGACTCAGACAGTCCACTCTTCCAACTTCCTGTCCTGAAAGCATGATATGCCTACAGCAGAGTGGCTCCAGCATTTCTAGCTAGGTAGGATTCAGGTGCAAGAATTAGTCTTGCCGGGAAGTTGTGTGCTTGCAGTCACACATCACTTTCTACATAGCTTGTGTGTGTGTGTGTGTGTGTGTGTGTGTGTGTGTGTGTTAGGGGAGCTGGGGTTATAGATGTAGATCAGGGGGTACTGCCACTGTGGATAGAGGTGTCACAGATTTCGGAGGGTGAGCCTGTCTTTCCGGGCCCAGGCCTGCCTCCTGGGGGGCCTGCCCTCAGATGTTACCTGATTCCAACCTCCCCAGGCCCTGCCTTTTGCTCAGGAGCCGGCTCCCCAGGAGAGGGCCCTACCTTCTGTGGAGAAGATGGAGAAGCAGAGGAGCAAGATGCAGAGCAGCCTGGAGATGACTAGAAGCCTCATGGCGGGGTGGCCAGAACCTCACGTCCCGGGGAGAGAGCTGTGCTGCAGAGGTCCTCCTGGGGCTGCCTCAGACTTTTATAGGGTGACACAGTAAGGTGTTTCCCAATGGGCAGGGCACCACCGGCAGCCCTGGAATTCTCATAAAGGGTAGAGTCAGCCGCTCCCAAGAGGAAAAAACCAGCTTTTCAAGAATGTGAGGGTATTTAGTGAACTGTAACACGCAGAGCTATAAATGCCCAGCCCGGGAGCTCCCAGCACCGGCCTCAGTGGTCAGAGTGGGAAACTCCCACCAGGGAAGGGCCACTTTCCAGTGTTGAACGTTAACTTTTACTGTCAGTAATTATCCCATCAAACACAGATCTTCCTGATCATTCCTAAGATGGGGCTGGGAGGGCCATAAAACCCTTTGCGAAGCCTCAGGGAAGAGTGTCAAGATATCCGCGAAATGTAGGGAGCAGAGAGCCTGGAATCAGAGGACCTGGGTTTGAGTTCTTTGCCATCTAACAGCACTGTGACCTTGCACTTGCCATGAAATGTCTCAGAGTCTGCTTCCTATTGGTGAGATGGACACAAGCCTGAATGTGCACACGTGTGTGAGGGGCCATGTGTGACACGGTGAAGAGCCATGAAGGAGGTGGGGCTGCAGCCGGACCTTGACAGATGTTTAGGATGAAATGAAAAGGCTTCAGGCACAGGGTCAGCCTGAGCAAATGTACAGAGGAAGAAAACATCTTACAAGGGCAGGTATAAGGAAGAGTCCGCCATCAACACCTACTAACTGGACATATTCTCTGGGCTAGGATGTGCACAGGCGATGCTGAAGTTTCTGCGCCTGGCCTCAGGGAGCCTCTGTTGGTGGAGACAGCCGTGCAGATACACAGAATTGTGTTTGCCCTTGTGGTAATGTCGTAATGTCCTTCTAACCATCTCTCTGGTTTCCAGCTTCCAAGGGCACATGGGAAGAAGCCAGTATCCGGTTCCATTACCAGGAATCTTGCTGGTTCCTGGCAGCCAATGCAGACATTCCCTGCTGTCCGAGACTGGTCAGTGGGGAGCTTCACTGGCCCTCCTCTCTGGCTAGAGATTAGAGATACAATTTAAACCACGTGCTCAGATAGCTTGGTGAGCAAAGTGGTAGCTGGGGATGTTTTTTGAAAGTCAACTCTTAGCATTTGCAGAAACTGTAAAAGCAATCCAAAGAAACTGGCTGGGCCACTGGACTTAAGGACCATATATCTTATCATGTGAGTCACCTGTCCAGCTCCAGCCTGATTCCCTATCCAGGCTGAGTTCTGAGCAGGCAGTGGCCGTGGCAGAGGGTGTGGTCAGGAAGACGCCCCAGAGCCTACCATAGACAACTCCGGAGCTGGAGCCTAGGAGAGACTTCCAAGCAGCCAGTGTTGGAAAGAGGGCTGGGAGCAGTGTGGGATGGATCCTGAGGTTGCACTTGCCAGCCAGCACCCTGTTCTTACTTAGATTGAACATTACAGGCCCATAAGCTCCACAAAGTTTCCTAAAGATGTTGTTTCCTGATATTAGAATTGCATCTGTGGTCCACATCAAGGACTAGCACCACTATTTTATTTATTTTGATGTGAGGTCATTTGGGGGACCCCACTGAGTTCTCTGCACAACAACACACCTTTGGGCTGCCATTCTTCCATTATCTGTGGTTGTAACAGGTACTTTTTGCTTTTGGCAGACTATCACAAGAGGAGAAAAGAGCAACTTCCTGCCAAAGGGGGCAGGGATTAGGCCAGGCCTTAAAACTAACTCCAGTTGCTGAGCAGTGGTGCAGAAACTAGACTCTCAGGCTAGTAAAGGGGGAGATATGTCTGGACGAAGTGGACTTGGGTAATTTTCCCAGGCCCCTCAGCCCCGCAGCTGTGGAACCAGAAACAGATGTTAGGTTCTCAACACGGTTTTTTTCTCACCACAGATCACAGATCAGGGCCAGAACTGGCTATCTCCAGGGTTCTTCTGTTCCTTATCCACTCACACATAAAATTCACAGATTTGCAGGTGTTCCTGGGACTGATATGTTTAAACAGAAGAATAGATTCAGATGTCAGAATTCCACCGTGCTTTGTAAATGCTTATGACAACTTACTGAAGCAAGCTAGGCCTGCGCGAATTTAAATAACACAGGGTATAAAGTTTTGGTTCCACCCAGGTTCCCCCAGGCTCCCCCACCCCCTTACCCAGAGACACTGTTCACAAATTCTCACTTGCTTTTTTAACATTTCAAAGATAGCTATCAACTTATTACTTTAAAAAAGGAAGAAACACCTTGGGCACTTCAGAATATTTGAGATCTCGTGTTGAGTTGAGGGAGGTGAAAATGAGAAGCGTTTTAACAGGAACAGCTACCTGTTAGTTTTTAAGCTTATGCCATTTGGGTACAAAAATAATATTTGAGGCTTTGAATTATTTCTAAAGATGATTTTGAACACTTGGAAGCCTTCCTAAGAAAACTCAGAAACACACTTAAGGCGAAGGGAAATTTACTAGGAAGGAAGTGTATTCAAGTCAAACTTGTGATTTCTATAGTCAATTAGGAAAATGCCTGAAGCGTCCCCACCCTTTACAGGTAGAGCATTTTTGGCAGGAGTTCCCACACCTTACTCTTCACCTGTGTGAGGCTTTCTTCCAAAGATGTTTTATGAACCTGCAGTTGATCAGAAATGACTCTCCTGCCTTTATTTGCTTAGCAAACTGTAGACCAGTTTTTATAGCAGGAGGGGCCAGACACTGGAGCGATCCTTCAACTGGCTTATTTAACAACCCCCCCGCACCCCCCACCAAGCTCAAGGATACAGATCTTGTATTTCCAGCTTGCAACAGGGGAAAATGAGGTTTTCTTTTATCTCACAAAAAGACTTGTGGTAACTTCTTATCTGGAACCAGGTCTGCCTGACTCCAAAGCTGAGTTTCTTTTCTAACATTGATTCTATGAGAGCTCACAAGTAGCTGAAAATGTTCATCTTACATGCCACCCTCAAACTGTACAATAAACCAATAGCTTCCTCCATGTTTTACAGTTGATCCGAACTTCCTCATAAGCCTCCAGCTCCCTTGCCTGCCTCCTGCTCCTGGAATAAGATGGTAAATCCAGGATCTGTCCCTTCTACCCCTGCCGTCACTGGTTTCCTGGGTTCTCCTAGATGCCATGCACCCTCCCTCTGTCCCCTCCCCTGTGGTGTGGACTGTCTACCCCTAGCCATGGCTGTGGGCGGTCCTGCCTCACCGCGGTGTGTGCCAGTAGGCCCAGGGCTCCTCCATGGAAATCATGCTGGAAGGTTACCTTTTCCACACCACCAAGGCACCTGGGGACACTAGTAGGCACTGTCTTTTTTTTTTTTTTTTTTTTTATCCTGCGGCCACTTATGTTGGTAGTGGAATACTTCTGAAGCCACTGTCTGACAGGAATATTCCCTTGGCTGCTTTCCTGTCTCTGTCTCCTGTCTCTGCAGCTCCTGACCCTTTGCCCTCATCACCTCACCCTCACCCCGTGGTTTTAGCCTGCAGTGGGGGGGACCAAGGACCCCTGTCTGCAGTTTCTGTCTTCCTCCCTTCCCTACCCCCTAGAGTCACAGGGTCCAGGCTCTAACCAGAGCTCTGCCACGTTTTAGCTTGTGTGACCCTGGCCAAATGGCTCAGCCTGTTTTTCAGTAAGAGAGTAGCTGAAGCTCGAGAGAAACATCTTTCTGAGAAGGTAACGCTCAAGTGTCGTGCTATATGAAAACAATTGTCAGACTAGGTGGTCCACTGCCAGGAGAGGGGGGCATAGTTTCCTTCCCTTTGTCGACAGCATCCAAAACATACCTTCCACTTGTGTTCAAGGATGTATGATGCTTCTTTAATGCAGAACAATGGTTGTCTTTTGTTGCATTTCACAGCAGATTTTTTTTTTTTTTTTTTTTAAATAGACCATTGGTGTTGCAGTATGAGGTATGAGGAGAGGGGAAGCATTTTTTTAAAGATTTTTTAAAAAAATTTATTTATTGGACAGAGAGAGATCCCAAGTAGGCAGAGAGGCAGGCCAAGAGAGAGGAGGAAGCAGGCTCCCCGCTGAGCCGAGAGCCTGAAGTGGGGCTCCATCCCAGCACCCTGGGATCATGACCTGAGCCGAAGGCAGAGGCTTAACCCACTGAGCCACCCAGTTGCCCCTCACAGCAGATTTTTAAAAAGCACACTGAGGGGCGCCTGGGTGGCCCAGTGGGTTAAAGCCTTTGCTTTCGGCCCAGGTCATGATCTCAGGGTCCCGGGATGGAGCCCCACATCAGGCTCTCTGCTCCGCGGAGAGCCTGCTTCTTCCTCTCTCTTCCTGCCTGCCTCTCTGCCTACTTGTAATCTGTGTGTGTCAATTACATAAATAAAATCTTTAAAAAAAAATAAAAAGCACACTGAAATTCAGGTCTAAATGACTCAAGAGCATGTCCATTTATAAACGTGAAGCTGGACTAAGAGGGTAAGGGCCAGGACAGCAATTGCCAGAGACTTGGGCAGCGGGGGCGCGAGGAATGCCAAAGTCGGTCACTTTCGCCAGCACTTGCGGCTGGGAAGCTGCAGGTAGAGTTGGACGAGTCCTGTTTGCCAGCATCTGCTCTGTGCTTTGCAGGTTTGGCAGCAGGCTTCCCAGAAGAGAGGTGTCTCCTTCCCAGATTCTCACCCCCCACACCCAGCACCACCAGGTCAGGGTGGATGAGCAAGGTGCCACCGGAGCGCTGCGTCCTGGGGGAAACTTAAGTCCTGTTGTTGCAGACACAGCATGGGCAGAGCTAAGGGGAACTTGAAGGCTCTGGGTCTGGTTCGTCTGAGCAGAGATGTGCCAAAGGCCACAGAGTAGAGAGATGTTCTGTGTTCTGGGTCTTTCCACTAAGTTCCTAAAACCTGAAAAACTTATTTAAAGTGCTCCAATGTTTTTCCATTAAAAAAAAAAAAAATTGCTTAGGGGCGGCTGTAATTGACGAAGATACAGAACACCCCAGTTTTCTACCAAATACCCGTTGGTTTTTTTTTCTGCTGCTCAGAACTAACAGTGAAAATCTTGGCATAGTCTCCAACTTCTTTGTAGATGACTCCTCTACTGAAATGCTGTAGTGAGCGATCTCCCTCGTTTCTGAGGCACCCAGTACGGTCAGGGAGACCTTTTGTGAGCACACACAGTCACAAACACATTTGGTTTGCAAGCAGAGAAGGCTGAGGGCTCAGCAAAGCCACGCAGGATTCCTCCCGATGCTGCACATGGGGGCTGCCCAAGCACTCCCCCTTTTCACAGAGGTGAGGAGCCCCCTCCAGCCCTCAGCCCTGTGCTGGGGTGTGTGGACACCTACATTCCTGTGGGCACTCACACAACTGCCCCCTTTCTCCGAACTCCCGGAACAATTAGCCTGGATATGTTTTTGAAGTTTCTAGAAAATGACCTCACAATTACCTTGGGTCATTATTTGCTATTTCTCATATTTTATCTACATGGTACCTAATAGAGGGCCCAATAAGCATTTGTTGACTTGATTGCTTAATAACAGTGACTTGTGTGCTGCCTGGGTGGCTCAGTGGGTTAAGCCTCTGCCTTTGGCTCAGGTCATGATTTCGGGGTCCTGGGATCGAGCCCCATGTTGGGCTCTCTGCTCAGCGGGGAGCCTGCTTCCTCCTCTCTCTCTGCCTGCTTATGATCTCTGTCAAATGAAGAAATAAAATCTTAAAAAGAAAAAAAAAAAGTGACTTGTATTTGGGCCCTAAGTTCCCCCACCTGCAGTTAAGGCCTTCGGCCTGCAGCATTCACTGCCCAAAGGCCAGCAGGACTCCCAACCTTCACTCACCATCAATCCCTCCCGGCTGCCACACACTGCCTCTGCCCAGCAGATGCTGTTTTATAGACTTTCAAGCCCGGCTGTGATGTTCATCCTTGTTTCTCCCCACAGTTGGTGCTGAGTTAATTCCTCCTGAGTAGCAAACTGAACAAACCGGTCAAATCCCTTACTCTGTTAACAGATCACATCAAACCACCAATGCTTTCCCTCTCAACTTCTACGGATTCTCCTGTTTGGAATCATTCTGCATTGCTGGGAAATCAGTCCCTTTAACCTCCATGGTGCACATAACTGGGTGGGGCTAAGTTTGTACTGTCTTGTAGAGGATTCCCCTATGAATCATCAGTAAAAGTTCCTACAATGAGGGTGCCTGGGTGGCTCAGTCCGTTGGGCGTCTGCCTTTGGATCAGGACATGATCCCAGGGACCTGGATTGAGTCCCACATACAGTTCCCTGCTCTGTGGGAAATCTGCTTCTCCTTCTGCCCTGCTTTCCACTCGGTTCTCTCCAACTCTCTCTCTCAAATAAATAAAAATTTTTAAAAATAAAAAGCTACAATTATGAAAAGATAATCCTTTAGGTATCTGTTCTTATAGGACAATTATTAGAAAGGAATAAGCCAACCACTGAAAAATAACACTTTAAATCCTAAAACTCCACTGATTTTAAGGTAATTTAGTTTTGCAAAAAACCAAAAAAACACCTAGTTTTAGTATTTGAAGAATGGTAATCATGAAGTTAAACACACATTAAAATTAAACACCCATGAAATTAAATACACATTTCAGAAATGAAGTGTGAAAAATACAGCATCTTGGATTTGAGTTAACATGACTAATGAGCAAATAAATTAAGAAATATAACACCCTTCCTGTGAAATCATCGTATGAACCTTGTTTCACCAAGCTCTGTGATGCTATGTAAAACCACCCTGGGGCATATATGTGAAGAGTCCAGGTGGACAGACAGGTAATCGGGCAACTTTTATAAAGTGCTCATGGAAAGCAGGTCTTATTTTCAAAAGTTGTTCCTCAAATTGTGTGCTCATCTTTGAGTGTGAATGTCAATGTGGTCTTGCTAGAAAGTATCAATTCTCTATTTCTAGATCCAGGGAGGTTGCCATACCCTCCCCGCACCCAATCTATGAGACTCTGGCCCCGTAGAAGAATAGCAAGCTGAGAGAGGCAGAATGAAATGCTAAGGCAGGAAGAGATTGTGCAGCGCCTGCTCTCATGTTAACTGGCCAGAAGAGCCCGCATAATCCCTCCTCCCCCATCAGACCTCTAATTAATTTCTCCTTTGCTTCTGGCACAATATGCTCCTTTTGTAGTTTTCAAGTGTCAGTACTGGGGGAATTTTCTCCAGCTTCCTGAACAGCTTCTTTACAAAAGGCCAAGTCTTCAAAGTCATAGCTTCATCTTTTCCTGAAAAATGGCTTCCATTCTGACTGCTAGCTAAATTGAGTACATTTAGGGAGCACTCCATCTTACTCATTACACTGACCTTAAAAAAACCCTTTGATTTGTAGCAAGAGGTGACCTCAGCAATTGAGAAAAGGAGTTTCTGGTACTATATATAAGAAGTAGGATCTGGGAAAGTGAAACATGATTACCACTTATTCTTAAGAGACTAAGGTCAATCCCCCCCCCCCCAAGACTTTATTTTGAGCGAGAAGAGAGTACAAAAGTGGGGTGAGGGGCAGAGGGAGAAGCAGACTTTTCACTGAGCAGGAAGCCAGATTCGGGGCTCGACCCTGGGACTCCAGGATCATGACTTAAGCCAAAGGCAGACACTTCAACTGAGCCACCCAGGTGCCCCTTTTGATAAACATTAAAATTCTAATGCTCTAAAGTATTTTTAGCAAAGTCTCAATCTATTTAATTTGTACAGTGCTTTTGATCCTCAAATAGGATTTCAGATCTGTGGTACTGGTCAAACTTTCCAAGCATAACTGGCTAAGACATTCAACTCTACCACTTCTTCCCAGCCCTAAGACCTTGTGCAAATACTGAGCTTGTGGGCTTCAGCTTAGTCCTTGGCAAGATGGGATTAAGAACCTAGTTCAAAGTAATGTTATGATTTATACAAGACTTAGCACACATTATGCAAATAACTGAATCATGAGCAATTAACAGGGTATCTGGACCCTCCTACCATATTGAAAGGACAAAAATCTCAGTTGTCATTCAGTTTCAAGAACTTGAACATGGATATACACACCCTCTATGTAGATGAACAATTTTAAGGGAAATGTGCCTGCCTTTCCCTCCCCACATGCTAACACTTTAAAGTGCACAGAACATATACGTGTTGTGAGCAGAAATCAGGCTTCAAGGGACTGGTATTTCTTGCCATCCTTCCCTGCTTTCTGACCCTTTCTCCATCACATTCTGGCTGTGAGAAAACACCCTCACTGCCTTTATTATGTGCTGGAACTCTTGCTTAGTCTTGGAAGACTTCTTCCTGGCACACTTTGGAAACTCATTGCTGTGCTCTTAGGACACTTGCCCTAATGGACCCTGGCTGTCTCCCCTGGGTTTCAGTGGCACGGTGCCTGCCACACTCATTTTCTGACTGCATGTCACAAGAGCATTCTAGGCAAACCAAAAGGGCCTTTATTTTTTGTGTGATTATTTTTAAACACACATCTCAGTTATTCTGTAAAACTTCAGGTGATGCTTCAGAAAATGAGAAGGTTTTTGTTTTTTGCCTAAAGCCTATTAATGTGTAGGTCTTCACTCTTCCTGTGAGTGATGTGAAGAAAACCCCTCAGCAGCATGTTAATAGAGCCTAGGAACCAGGGATTTTTTCATTACCACTTTATATAGTATTTTATTTTGTAGAATTCACATTTTATATAATTCACTTTATATATTGAAGTCTTGTCTTAGCAAAGTCAGAAAAAGTGATGTAAAAATATACCAAGTTACTAAATTAACCACCTTGTTTTCCTAAATAAGCTTCTGCCTAATACCTACTGTTGAAATTCTATCATTCTGTTTTGTGTGATACCATCCAAACATAGGGATATAAATTTTGGGTTCTAAAATGACTGAAGACAAAAGGACCTTCAAGATCACATTGAAGGGTAGTGACTAAAGTAGAGAAGGGAAAAAATAGAAGTTTGGCGCTTGGATTTTTCTTAGGACAACTCTCCTCACCACCCAGCCCCCCACAAACCAGCAATAGCAGTTAAAACTTACATAGTGCTAAATGTCCACACATTTTACCCCAATCCTATGATGCTGGTTCTGTTACCATCTCCATTTTACAGATAAGAAAATGGGCACGAGAGGTGAAGTAATTTGCCCAAGGTCACCTAAGAAATAGGTGGAAAAGGCAGGCTCAATTAAAGGTAGTCTGGAGGTAAGCACCATGGTCATCATCACACTATATTCTACATACTAGGTCAGGAAGAGAAAACAAATGAAACAAATCCTCTATTCAAACAGTATGCATATGGTTCAGCTGGAAAAATTATAGACCAATCACCATCTGGCTGAAACCTTTATTATTTCAGAAAGAAGCATCCTATGTAATTTGAGGTGGTAAGAATAATTACTTCTGGATTACTGTAATAAATATTTGTCAAAAATACAAGTCATTTTGATAATCATACATACTTAGTTCATTCATTAAGAACTTCCAAAAATAACTCTTTCGTATCAAAACACAAATGTCACAAGAGAGTCAAGTAATAGTCTATGCAGGTGAAGGAAAAGTCTGCTGTGGGAAACTCTGACAAAGCATTTTGCCTATTACAGTTTTGACTGACACAGTTCATGAAGAAAGACTAGCTACGTCCTCCCTTTTTTTTTTTTTTTTTTTTTTTAAGTGCTTAGTCTGAGAGGAACAGAAGAAACCAAGTCCTGGGAGCTGGGAGAAAAACTGCTTTCATAATCTTATGTGTGAGCCACATAAGGCTTTTCTGATGCCTGAAGTGAGATGGGAAATGCAAGCATGTATTCTATTAATAATATGTCAGTAATATCTCAATAAATATGCACAAAAATCCAGCAATTAGGAACACAGTGTTTGTATATTTGAAAATGCAAGAGTTTTCATGCTTTGAATGCTTTATCCTGAGAAGAATTTTAAGGATATTTTGTTCTATAAGGTTCAAAAATAAAACTTACACATACATAACACGTATCAGGAATTCTCCATACAATTAACATTCTGGACTGTCCTAGCAATGTCAAACAATGAGAAGCCAAACAAAATTATATGGATGTTGTAAAGATAGCACTGAGAAAGAAAGGAACATCAGGAGAATGAATCACCTGTATTTTTGTTTTATGCTCAATGCTTTTGAAAAGTTCAACAGATCAATGTAAAAATAGCTATGATTTGTTTTTAAATAGCCAAAACCCTCTCAGTAGCTCGGCACCAATTACACAAGTGCTACATATTCAAAGAATGACTGCAGGTGACTCTTTGCTTCTCTCTGGTCCCTTTACCAAACCTCTACATCACCTACAAGATTACTTGTAATATTTCTGCATTTCAAAAGATACGCAGCAAAACAGAGTTGTCTAGTTTTCAGTCAAATTAATTTTAGAATAGAACAGTTAAATTCTCACAACACAAACTTTAGTTTTCACATTCATTGAAACATTTAAGAATTACTCAAACATGAGCACTAGAAATGTGTGTGCTTATTTGGAAGAGAAATGAATTTATTCTGCAGAAGAAAAAGGAGACCGGAAGCATCACATCACCGGAACAACTGAAACATGGTGACAAGTCTTATCTTCTAAACTTCAGTGAAAGCTGCTTGTACGAACTATTTAATGAATACTTGTCCCTATTAAACAAGCAAGATATCTGACGTATAAAGAAGTCAGAAGCTGAGGCATGTCATTTCTTTCTGTTGCTTCCAGTTGCTAGAATACTGGCAACTCGCATAAATATATTTAATGTATCCATGTAGATTCCCAGCATCCTGGAAAAGCAAATTATGGTCAGTTATAGAGGATGTAATTCTAATAACAATGATAAAAACTATTTCTTAATCTAGACAAGCTATTTCTTAATACTGATTACTTGTCATAGGTATATGAAATGGAAATTAAAAAAAGAAAAGATGTCAACTAAGGAAGCCGTGGACTGAAGTCAAGGTTTTCTGGCAGATTAATCTTTGAAATGTTAAAAGGCAATTTAAAAAATCATTATTCTATCCTCTGACATGTTCTTATGAGTGTAGTATCTTGCCAAAAAAATCCCCTGGGTGATAGACAATGAAATAATCGAGCCAAAACCAAAGAAACACCTTCACAAAAATGTGTTAGACAGAAGTCTAGCATTTTTAAATATATCTCCTCAAGGCAACCCCTCTTCCTACCACCAACCAAAGAAAAGTGTTATAATCTGTGTTAAAGCAGCATTTAAAAAAAAAAAAATTACACTGAATTTCAGTTTCAAGGGAAAAAAAATTACTTCAAAAAATGTGACAGACAACATGAAACTCAAGAAAGCTAAAACAACCTATTCTGGTGAAGAGTCCAAGAAAAGGGAAAAGCATTATTATGTAACAGTTGCACCATAAAGCTAATCAACAAAAACAGGTAAATACTGCCTTAACCGAATACCTAAATATTACTTAGTCATGATCTAATCAAATGTTCTGTGGATACTTAGCTTACTGACGAGATAAAAAACAGACCAAACAGCAACAGAAATAAATATGATACAATTTGACAAACCTACTGCTGTGGGTTGAATTAAAAAGATACACTGACATCCTAATCCCTCTACCTGTAAAGGTGACCTTATTTGGAAATAGGATGTCTGCAAATGTAAACAAGATGTGAGTTAAGATGAGGTTAATATGGGGCGCCTAGGTGGCTCAGTGGGTTAAGCGTCTGCCTTCGGCTCAGGTCATGATCTCAGGGTCCTGAGATCGAGGCCCACATCAGGCTCTCTGCTCAGCAGGGAGCTTGCTTCCCCCTCTCTTTCTGCCTGCCTCTCTGCCTACGTATGATCTCCGCCTGTCAAATAAATTAATAAAATTAAAAAAAAAATGAGGTTAATATGGCAGTAGGGTGGGCCTCAATCCCAAATGACCGGAGACAGACACATAGGAAGAGTGCTGTGAAGACAGAGGTAGAGACTGGGGTAATGTGTCTACAGGCCAAGGAATACCCAGGGCTGCTGGCCAAAACAAACAGCTAGAAGAGAGGCATGGAACAGTCTCTCAAAGACCTCAGAAGGTATCAATCCTGGTCACACCTTGATTTCAGACTTCTCGACTCCAGAAATGCCGGAGTGTCAATCTCCCTTGTTTTACCACTCAGTTTGTAGTCTGTTACAGTAACCCTAGGAAACTAAAATAGATAATTCCACAAACGTACTATGTAACAAAGGGAAGACGTTAAAGACTACTTACGAATTGATGGGATCATATTTTTGAATTCCATACGCTGGTATTATTTCTGCACGCTTGATTACTTTCTGTGTATCATGCAGAAGAAACATACTGAAAAGAACTAATCCACCATAAATTGCCACTGAGTACAAAGTGGCACCAGCCACAGTGGTAGGTGGAAGAAACATAGATCCTGGAAGGGGAGAAAAAAAAACTAGCCTCATTTCTATAATTGATCTATGATGAATGTTACTTAAGACAGAAACAAGCAAACTTCTTTTGATGTACGGCACAGATAAGAAAAGGACTGACTATATACACTATATAATTTCATGCATATTCAATTCCAAATCCATTATACTCATTCCTGCAGCAGGTCACTTGCTTACATTACAGAAAGGCTCTTGATCAAGAGTAACTTTCATGTTCTTCAGACCAACTTTTCCATTTTAGATGTATTGGGTAAAACAAAAAATAATAGTTTACCATGATGCCAAACAGGAAAATACACTCTAATCAGTGTCTCCCTTTTAAACTTTTAAAAGTGACTCTTAATAAATTCCCTCCATTAGGATAACTGAGTACCAACAATGATTTTAGGATACCAAGAGTCTCAAAACACAGCCGCTTACCCAGTGAGGATACGAAGACGAGACCCAGGCCCACTCCCAGGGGTGCTCCCATGTTCAGAAACTTCTCACTGGGTGCACACATGGCCACAGTGGAGAGGCCTCCCACAATGCCTGCTGTATACCACGCAGCTCTGATGAGAAGAGGCCCCCCTAATATCGTCAGTGGAGCCACCACTGCACCCATTATACCTGGAGAAACAGCAAGCAGTTTTTACTAAATAACCAAAAAAAAAAAAAAAAAAAAAAAGCCACTTTTAGGTGAATATCGTACACCTCATTGTTAAACAACAGGACTACGAAGTCTCTCCCTTATCTAGGTCATACTACCCCTGAATCCCACAACCTAAACTTGCGGCTATCCAAATTCGAAATCACAACAATAACACTGTTCTTTTTTTTTTTTTTTTCCTTTAAGGATTTTACTTATTTGAGAGAGAGAGAGAAGGAAAGAGAGAATGAGACAGAGAATACAAGAGGAAAGAGGTCAGTGGGAGAAACAGACTTCCTGTCGAGCAGGGAGACCGATGTGGGACTCAATCCCAGGACTCCAAGGATCATGACCTGAGCTGAAGGCAGTCGCCCAACTAACCAAGGCACCTAGGTGCCCCAATAACACTATTCTTAAACTGTCTCAAATCAAGAGTACAAACACTAATCTAGATTTTTAAGTAACTTTATCAAATTCTTTATACGTCATTACCGGGATGTGAGCCTACTGGTATTCTATGCAACAACGACCATTATGTATGAGAATTGAGATTAAACGCCTTGATAGGAATAACTGAAGGTCTTGGCTCCTGCCAAGAGGGAACAAGGTAGAGCGAGAGAATGGTATAGGATGCTAATCCTAAAATGCAGGAACTTCAAGGACAGGCAGTGCTGTTTCCTTGTGGAATAGGGAATATCATCTCAGCTTCTGAATAGTAATTTCAGTTGTCAGATATTTACAAACAAGTTCAGAAAAATTACAGCAAAAGGTATCAAAAATTAGCAAACAGAACTCCCTAATTAAAAAAAAATTAATTGTAGACAAGGCATTATTTCAGTGGTAAGTAGAGCAAGTTATCAATCCTCTTAAACATTAAATGTCCATATTTAACTCATGGAATAGGCACAGCTATTGCCATATATAATGTCAACACCAGTATCTCTTTTGTTGAGAGTAACATTTCTAGATTGAGTAGGAAGATATAACTCATGATAATAAATAATTAAAAATATATTTTGCTGTAAGAAAGACACTGGATAAACATTCCTCTAGGAATCTTTACATTTCTATTAGGAATCCCAACAGAGGTGTAGGGGTGTGTGTATGTGTGTGTGTGTGTATGTTTTTAATTTTCTCGGTTACTCTACTGTCTTTCTTCTAATTTTTTAAATTTTTTATAAACATATTAATGTATTTTTATCCCCAGGGGTACAGGTCTGTGAATCGCCAGGTTTACACACTTCACAGCACTCACCAAAGCACATACCCTCCCCAATGTCCATAACTCCATCCCCCTCTCCCAAACCCCCTCCCCCCGGCAACCCTCAGTTTGTTTTGTGACATTAAGAGTCACTTATGGTTTGCCTCCCTCCCAATCCCATCTTGTTTCATTTATTCTTCTCCTACCCCCTTAACCTGCCATGTTGCATCTCCACTTCCTCATATCAGGGAGATCATATGATAGTTGTCTTTCTCTGACTGACTTATTTCGCTAAGCATGATAACCTCTAGTTCCATCCACGTCGTTGCAAATGGCAAGATTTCATTTCTTTTGATGGCTGCATAGTATTCCATTGTGTATAAGGAATCCCAACAGTTTTACAACAGACAGCAAAATTTTTAGCAAAAAAATGTTTTTAAAAAAGATTTTATTTGACAGGGAGAAAGATCACAAGTAGGCAAAGAGGCAGGCAGAGACAGAGGGGGAAGCAGGCTTCCTGCTGAGCAGAGAGCCTGATGTGGAGCTTGATCCCAGGGCCCTGAGATCATGACCTGAGCTGAAGGCAGAGGCTTAACCCACTGAGCCAACCAGGTGCTCCCAAAATGTATTTTTTTGCAGAAGCCAAGAAAAACCTTTATTCTCCATCAGGCTCCCAACTTTACTTACCCCAGGTAACTCCCTGTCCTGAAATTTGGATTAAGCCACAGGAAGAGGATGAAAGAGTGTCCTTCTTCCTCCTTTCTCTATACTGATGTGCCAGCTAATTTCTCCAGCTTCCTTTGACCCCATTAGCCACCAATGGCGGGGGGTAGGACACAGAGCTGGTACCAGGGAGCAAGGATGAATGAGGCCCTGTCTTCCTCATGGCCCTTTCACCTCCCACCCCATGACACCTGGTCGTCCCCTGGCTCTCCAGGGTCTAGCTTGGTGGTCCTGTTTTCCATGGTCTGTCCCTCCCATGGTTCTCTTCTATGTAGGCTGACCCTGCCGAACAATTTCCCAGCTGGCCTTGACAACCATGGTACAATCCTCTTTCCGTTCTTCATGGCTAGGTTCACTGGAGATTCTATCTCTGGAGCTTTTATCACTGGGGGGCTGGCCCTTGGGTGGCTTAATCTTCCAAAGATCCTGGCCACCATGCTCTGCCAAGGCCTCATCCTAGACGCCACAGTCCTCTGAGAGGTCCAACTCTCGTGGCCTAACTCTTTGGCAATCAGGCTCGTGTGTTCTGGCCCTCTGGGAGACCTGTCCTCACAGAATGTGGGCACCTGAGTCCTGGCCTTTTCACAACAGTAGCCCCTAAGTTAGAGGCCTTTGTGGGGGGTAGTCTGGTCCTCCAGACTTTCTTGTCAGCTGCAGGAAGGTCCCTCCAAAGGTCTGTTCCGCACCATCTGGCTCTTTGGTGAGTCTGTTCTCTAAGGCTAGTTTTCTGATGGTGTAGGCAGCTGTAGTCCAGCTGTCCTGCACCTTTAGCAAAACTTTTAGGGAGGCTGTCAGAGATCTTTCAATATTTTCTCATAAAAATCTTAAATGGTAACAGATGTTTGCTACTTAAGGACATATCAGTTACAGAACAAGGATAGCTCAACATTATTGTGGATCAAACTGGCATTCATCCAACTGGTACAGCCAGTATGGAAGAGTATGGGGGTTCCTTAAAAAATTAAAACTATAACTACCATATCATTCAACAATCCCACTTCTGGGCTTTTAACCAAAAGAACTGAAATCAGGATGTCACAGAGGTGACTGTGCCCCCATGTTCACTGCAGCACTGTTCACAATCTCCAAGATGCAAAGATCAAATTGTCCTTTAATGGGTGAATGGATAAAGACAATGTGGCATATATATAAAACAGAGTAATATTCAGATATAAAAAAAATAAACTCTTGCCATTTTTGACAACATGAATGGACCCTGAAGGCATTACACTAAGTGAAATATGAGAAAGAGGGGCGTCTGGGTGGCTCAGAGGGTTAAAGACTCTGCCTTCGGCTTAGGTCATGATCTCAGGGTCCTGAGATCAAGCCCTGCATTGGGCTCTCTGCTTGGCAGGGAGCCTGCTCCCCTCCCTCTCTCTCTGCCTGCCTCTCTGCCTACTTCTGATCTCTCTGTCAAATAAATAAATAAATAATCTTAAAAAAAAAAAAGAAAGAAAGAATAAAAAGACAAACAGCACATGATCTCAATTGTATTAGGAAACCTAAAAAAATGATCATTTCAGTAATTCCTACATAGTAAAAAAGTCATAGTAAAAAGTCAAATTCAGAGAAACAGAGAAGAGTGGTGGTTACCAGGGGTAGAAATGTGGGGGAAATGAGGAGATAACTGGTCAAAGGATATAAATTTCCAATTATAAGATGAACAAATTTGAAGCCCTAACATACATCATAGTGATTACAGCTAATCCTGTATCATATACTTGAATGTTGTTAACAGAATACATTTTACATGTTCTCACCACAAAAAATAGTAAATGTGGAATGGAGTGTTAGCTAATGCTATGGTGGTAATCATTTTGCAATATATAAATGTATTAAATCAACCAGTTACACATCTTAAAATTTATAGGATGTTATGTGTCAATTATATCCTAATAAAGCTGGGAGGAAAAACACAATTAGAATAGTTTTTCCAATGATCATTCAGTAATTCCTACATAGTATCACTTAATCCTGAGTAAGACCACAGCTGTGTTAACACAATGCTAAACATCTGGGTGAAAAATGAAAATGGAATGCACTGGTAAGTTAATACTCGTCAAAAGCCAACTCTGATGTCCCTTTAATATTGTGAGGGACTGCCTTTGGGTCATCCAAACTCCCTGCAAGTCTCATCTCAATCATACCAGCGAAAGAAAGAGTAGAAGAGAGAGGGCTGGACTCGAAGAAGTAAGTGTGTCAGTTTTGACTGTGGCACCTGCCAGTGTGACCTCACATAGCCTCTATTTCCTCATCCATGAAATGGAAATGCGAATGCCTGCCTGCATGGCTCAAGATACAGATGAAATGTAAAGCAAAAACTGACATTCATGCTGTACAGCGAAAGGTCACTATAGCAAGCCCAAGGTCATCTTTAAAAAGACTTGCTTGCTGGGCTGGTCCTTGGCTACTTAAGAACTTGGCACATGAAGCATTCTGTAACTGGCAGGGTTAGACTACTTGTGAAAACAATGTGAGTTATGCTGAAAGCCTGCTTTCCTTCTGGAAATCTGTATCTTGGTAGTTACTAGGAAGGTACTTCTATGATTAGCCCTTAATAAAAACCCTCAGCCCTCAGGCTTCAAGTCTCTAATGGGCTTCCATCTCACTGTACTTTTCACTTCCTTGCTAAGTCCCCTCAAAGAAAGCAGGGAGCACTGAAAGCCTGTGGATGAATTTCTCCAGACTCTACCCGTATTTTTTCCCCTTGCAGATGCTATCATGTGTCCTTTTATTGTAATAAACTTTAGCTCTGAGTACAAGTATATGCTTCTTCTAAAAAAACCAAAAGAACTCTAAACGAATGAATGGGTGGTCTTGGGGGCCTCCTCCAACACATAAAATACTTTGAGCCCAGTAGTTTATAGCACATTAAAGGAGTTTTCTAAGCAACCCAGAGAGCCCTTATTCTAAACTCACACTATATAGCTATTTTGACTTAATTCAATAAGCCTCTAAGTATTTAATACTTATCAGAGATAAAAACACTGAACTTGTCCTCTCAAGGAAAACAGTGTCTAAAATGGGAAAAAGGTGCAGAACTCCATTCTCTGGGTAACATACTAATGCTAAACTCAGATGGTGAGGATTTTGGTGTTTTAATGCAAGAATACATATACCTGAGAGAAAAAAGTTTTGTATACTACTATGGTATGTAGTTGTTCTAAAGCAAAATAATCCTTAAATATTTGCAGATAGCACTCAGATATTACATGTCATAGAAGTACATGTATCTTGAGTAATTTTTTTTCCTTAAAAGCAGGTTATTGGTACTAGAAGACAATAGACCACCTCCCTCAATCACAAGGATTTTATCTGGTAAAGCTCCCTGGAGAGTACCTACAGTTGAATAACCTCAGACCTTAACAGAAGAGACTTTCAAAACTAAGGCTGTCAAGTCATGCTGTCTCATATTTACCAAAACAAAGACAGCACGGGAAGAATATAAATGACAGTTCACGCCAGAAATTTTTCATACTGGATGCCAAATACCTAATTTCCATTTACTGACCCAGGTTAGAAACATTTCCGTCTGTTTCCCTGTAAGTTTCAAGGAAAATGCTTATAAAATTTGTCTTGTTTTATTTAAGTGAATAAACGAATAAAAAGCAGAAACAGATCCATAAAGACAGAGAGCAAATTGATGGTTGCCCGAGGGGAGGTGGCAGGGTATGCAAAATGGGTGAAGGGGAGTGAGAGATACAAGCTTCCAGTTATGCAATCAAGTCACAGGAGCAAAAGGCACAGCGCAGGGAACACAATCAGTGATACTGCAATAGTGCTGTGTGTGGTGACAGATGGTAGCTACTTGTGGGGAGTATAGCAAAACATACAGAGAAACTGAATCACTATGCTGTATACCTGCAGCTACTGTAACATTGTGTCAGCGATACTCAAATTAAAAAAAAAAAAAAAACAACTGGAAAAAAAACAAAATATGTCTCATTTTGTGGTAAAGAACATGTATCTAAGTACTTTTGTTTCTGGGTCTAGCTGCCTCTGTTCAACCCACAGTCAGACTCTCCTGGGATACCTGAGAAGGAAAACATGTTATCCAAAGTATTTGTGTCTCCACAATTAAGGGAGGAATCACAACATACACCTACAAAAGGATATTAAAACTGTCCTACAATACCCAAGGTGGGTAGCCTTCGCCCTGTCTACAGTAACTTTGTGCTAAACCTATCTAAATAATGACTGAGCTAACCATATCAGACACAAATGTGCATTTCCAATGATCTTTTTTACTGGGTTCTTTCTTCCAATGCTCCACTGCAAAATCCTCTACTCCTATTTTTTCATGTGTCTTACCTCCTCCTTTTCTTCTCCACCCTCATTTAAAAAATTTTCTAAAAATACATTAAGAACAATTCTCAGGTAATGTGTACCAGGTCTGAAACCCTCCCAGAAGCACACAAAATACATAAAGGAAATCTCTGCATATATACTAGACTGCCATAGGAGGCCAAATGTAATACTGGGGATGCCCATGGTCTAAGCAGCAGAATCATTAACTTTTCAGAGAAGATGTCTGGCAATAAACAACCACTAGTAAGTACAAAAGAACTAGTAAGTGTTTTCTAAACACAAGGTTTTATTAAATTATACACAAGTCATTTACAGTTATGAAGAGCCACTAAAAAAAGAAGAAAAAAAAGTAATGAAGGTTGCTAAGTAAAAAATTAAAATTAGAACATACCAGAATGCAGTAGCCAAGCAAGATGCTTTGGGCCTGGGCTCTGGTCATATGGTATTGATTGTACCATCATTCCAGCTCCAATCATGGCTGCAAAGGTTGCACCAATCGTCTAAAAGACACATTATTACTGAGAAAAATCAATCTTTATACAACAACCAAGTAGAAGCCTACAAGTTCCAAGTTTTGCTAGTCCCTCCAAAACACCCCACTTAAAGGATAGTGAAGGGATCCAAGCAGGAGGCAAGAGTGCCCCCTACTGCCACACAAAGTTTTGCAGACACCTTCAAGTGAGTTGAGCTTTGACAGATACCATCTTTTTAAAATTTTATTTTTGATAGACAGAGAGGTCTAACAAAACCTCTTTAAGGATCCCAAAATAGAGATGCCTGGATGGCTCAGTTGGTTAAGCATCTGACTCTTGGTTTTGGCTCAGGTCATGATCTCAGGGTCATGAGATGGAGCCCATGTCTGGCTCTGAGCTCAGCATGGAGTCAGCTTTGGATTCTCTCTCTCTGCCCCAACTACCCCACTACTCCCAGTCACCCCCCCACCCCCCACCTCCTCAGGCACACATGCTCCATCACACTTATTCTCTCAATAAATAAATCTTGAGAGTGCCTGAGTGGCTCAGCTGGTTAAGCATCTGGCTTCAGCTCAGGTCATGATTTCACGTCCTGGGACTGAGTCCCACATCCTGCTCTCTGCTCAGCAGTGAGTCTGCTTGTCCCTTTACGCCCCACCCCCAACATTCATTCTCTCTCAAATAAAATCTTTAAATAAATAAATCTTAAAAAATAAGAATTCCAAAATATTTTTTTTGTATAGCACAGACAGCATTTTAAAAAAATTAATCATGATACACCAATTAGAATATATACATAATAGTGCATTGTCTTGAACTCCATCATATGCTAAATAAAAACCTAAAAAACTGAAGCACATGGAAAATAGAGGAGAGGGTAAGATTCTACTTATCTATTCTCTTAGTTTTCTGGCTGACTTGGGTCTTCCATCCCTTTTCTTTGCCTTAGATTGCCATATTGTTTTTCACACTTAAATATTCCTTGTGCATATAATAGAAAATGATACTGAACCTTTAAAAAACATGAAGCAGGAACTGCACACCTGCAGCTCTTGGATAAAATGGCAGATATTTTGTAGCCCAACTATTCAAAGATCAATTTATTTCCTCTGCATTACCTGTCTGACCCACGGCACGAGAATGTTCAACCACTGATGTAAAGTAGAGCTGTTTTTTCTCCCATTAATATAAATAAGCACACTGGGTTCTACTTAATCATTTTTTAATGGAGAGATAATTACTAAAAATGACTTCATACATTTCTTCATACTTCATTCAAATGTAAGGCATTTTCAGGATATTTACAATTACATTTTTTTTTTCTTTAAGGTTCTTCATGTTCATGACCCAACTGCATTTTTTGCTTTTTACTTTTCCATACTCTACACACTCCAGCTACATGAAATGGTGGAGCTGCAAATAGATCTTTAATTCTATTCATTTTGCCTAAGAAATCCTCTTTTCTATCTGGCTGACTTATCCAAGGGTTACCTTCTCGCATGGGAAGTTTTTCTGGGAGGGACCCTGACTGCCACAAGCCTCTTCTCTTTTCCAAAATCACTTGGTACTAACTTTGACCTTATTGGTATGTCTGTCACCCCTCAAAAGCTTCATCTTCATCTCTGTAGCAGCTGCCTGGCCTTCCAAACTATTTTATTTAAGTAGCCCTAACAGCAGGTGAGTCATCTTCTGCCCACAGGAAGCTGAGAATATGGCCCAAGCACAAAACTTCTTTGAAGTCTTACTTCAGGGGCTGAACTCTTCTGTATATTTTAATTTTTCTCTTGCAGCCATAGTGTTTTGTTAAAAAGCCCTGTTTTATATTATCTACCTGATAAAACTTACATTTCTGGTGAGAATGCACCATGCTTAGTCTGTGCCCTCATGAACTTCTGGGTTAGGAGATTCATAACACCCATTTGAATTATACTTGTGTCCAAAAGGCCACGCTATCCTAAATGGTTCTCCTTTGGAAAGTGCAGTGGAAATAGTATGGTTTTGGAAGATGGATGGAAGTTAGTTAGATCTGGCTAGCGATGGGACATCTGTATGATACAAACTCTCCCCTCCCCCAGTCCCTTCTAGTCTCAAATTCATAGTTCACATTCTTACAATTCCTCATTTCACAGATTTTACAAAGCCGTAGTTGGTATACTCGCTTCTCGTGTCTTTCATTTGAGTTCTTAAATAAAAAAATTTTTTTGCTGTTTCAGTATTTGCCCTGGCCTCTGACTACTTGGGTACTCTCCTCAGTGTGGCAATTGAACATTGTCTTCCTAATTGTCTTCTTCACACTCTAGACCTCAAATACTCCAACTTCACTCTTGACACTACTGTGAAGCCAGTTTTATCTCAGTTTTTTTTTTTTTTTTAAGGTTTTATTTATTTGAGAGAGAGTGAGCAAGTGAGACAGTGAGCAAGCAAGAAGCAGACTTCCCACTGAGCAGGGAGGTCAGTGCGGGGCTGAATCCCAGGACCCTCAGATCATGTGTGAAGCCAGTTTTAATGACTCCTCTTCTCCTCTGTTCAAGTTGTTCTGCAAACCTTGACTACCTTTGTCCTCTCCTGCAATAAAAAATGCCAACCTCCAACAGTTCTGATGCAATAATGTCTCTTGCATAGAACGTCACGACTGGTCTAAGACAAAAACAGTCTTTCAACTTGTTTTACATTTTCTAATTCCTATTGCTCATCCTTTACCACTTACTCAAGCTCATTTCTTCAACCAGACAATAGAAAAATAGCTATCACTTTTGAATTTTTTTTTTATCTAGCAAAATAACAAAAGCTCAAGAAACATAGAATCTAAAACCTTACACAGGGTCAAGAGAGTTCAGAGTGTTAGCAACAAGTATTTTCCACTGATGATTTTGCATTTATTGCCGGCCTCCCCCACCTCCCATTAATCAAACTCTATAAAACACAGGCTGTTTGATCTCTGCTCCCAGGTGAGTTGGATATTCCTTGTAAAGTTTGATTTTCAACCCCTTTGCCACTATTTGAATACAATACTCAACAAAGAATAATCTGTGATTTACCTCAGAATATAATTTCTACTTTGTCTCAGTTGCCTTATTAATTCATAGATCTGAACAACTGTTCAATATAGTAAGGGATTCCCTTCCATTTAATACCCCCCCAATATTTTTGGTTTAATCATTTGATAATTAGTGAAAAAGGAAAACAAATCTGACTTACCACCCAAGAGCCTCTCATCATGAAGTTCATGAGAACAGGAGTTCTGCTCACTGCCAGGGCGGACAAAGCTGTTAAACCAATACTTCCTGCTAAATACATATAGGTAGAATGAATTCTATCCTTCACATACTGAGGCCAAATTCTGTAAGAAACACAACATGATTAATTTACAGAAATATGGATATAAGTTTTGGTTAAATCATTCACAGCTGGGAAACTTTGGGAAATACCAATTTATTCCTCTAGTCTTATTTATTATGGAAATGACGGATATATTGGGAGTTATAAAATTAAATGATACAAGGGACGCCTGAGTGGCTCAGTTGGTTAAGCAGCTGCCTTCAGCTCAGGTCATGATCCCAGCGTCCTGGGATCGAGTCCCACATCGGGCTCCTTGCTCAGCAGGGAGCCTGCTTCTCCCTCTGCCTCTGCCTGCCATTCTGTCTGCCTGTGCTAGCTCTCTCCCCCTCTCTCTCTCTGATAAATAAATAAAATCTTTAAAAAAAAAAAATTAAATGATACAAAACGTAAGTGCTCGGCACATATACAAAGCAACACATTTCCTCCTTGCTTAAACACATATAACCTTAGCAAAAGACTTACGTTTGAACAGATGCTAAGAAATTTTTTTCATGCAAGTGTATTTCTATAGTTAGAAGTTTAGATATAAAACATTCCAAAAGTGGCAAAAGAGATGGATGAAAACAAAACTGGAGCCTTGAAGATAGGAAATGTTTGGGAATGATTTACTTAC
Source organism: Mustela nigripes (assembly GCF_022355385.1). Classification (NCBI taxonomy): domain Eukaryota; kingdom Metazoa; phylum Chordata; class Mammalia; order Carnivora; family Mustelidae; genus Mustela; species Mustela nigripes. The sequence goes on along the minus strand of NC_081560.1, from coordinate 147,954,721 downwards.
ACAGCTTTTTCAATAGCCCCGATCTCATTAGACATTCCCAAGCCATAGTAACACAATGCTCCAAGACCAACAGCAGCCCCTCCAGCAATAAACCATCTTCCCATCTGATCAACTGCAGAACACAGGGGGAAATGCACATTAATACAGTCATGTCTTGACTAAATTAAACATGCTAACGGTAAGCCCTTTCTAATATTTGTATGGGGAAAATCTATATACCACAGTCCTTTGTAACAGCCATAATTAGAACATATGCGGATGTAAGTGGCTTCAAAATTAGGGGACCAGTAAAAAGGGCACTGCTAAAACATAGGTGTAATAATACAAAAAGGACCAGAACTGATTAGCCTCTAATTTCACTCTGAAGAAATTTAAGGAGGCAGTGTGTCTGTAGACATGGGGATATTTCTCTAATACATACTATTTCATTCATAAGAATCTGGGTTATGTCCTCATGCTCTTAGAAAGAAAAAGATGAGAAAGAAATGTTAATAGTTATACCAGTGTATAAAATGCCATTAACTGTCAAATAAATAAAATCTTAAAAAATAATAAAATAAAGTGCCATTAACAAAGATGATGCTTGATGTAGACAAAGGAAAAAAGGAACCAAGGATGTAATCAGTGTTTATGTAGCACAATCAAGGGAGAGGGTGCCCTGAAGAAGAGCAGGTGAAACAAACAATTGACCAACCCTTACCTGGCTGCACCTCACTCCTTTTAGTTTGAATCTGTTCACTCAGAGTACTACTAAGCTATAGTTTATGATTCATGTAATTTATTTTTTAGGGCAAACTTATTAATCAGGAAGAACTGTCCAGATGGATACAGATTACAGCTCTTTCCCATTATATTGACACTTTGTAAGGTTGTTAGCCAGCAAGTGTTCTATGAATAGATTTGGGTAGATTAACAATCTAAACTTGCAAAGATGAAATTCAAACAAACTTCATTAAGGTATTGTTTCCAGGGAGGCCATATATGAACAACCAATTATGAGGACTCTTATTGAAGAGCTAGGCTTTTATTAATATCTGTTTTAGTGATTTTTCTCCTAAAACATTCATAATTACATGCTTGAATTAAGAGTTCATGTAACTTCAACTGAACTTCCTTAACAGATTGTATTTTTTATATCATGGCATATTAACTATTAATCCTTTTTTTTACTTTAATGGTAAAAGTAAAATTTTCTTTAGAAGAAATATGATTGGAATCAATGAAACCAGTGTGAAGTATCAACCTTTTCTGGATCATGAGTTCCTGAAGAATGACTGCCTTTCTTCCCAGAAAACAGTCACATACATAAGTTTGCACACATTTTTAGAAGGCTGTTCATGGACTTCTTAAAACATTTTCACATACTCTAGTTCAAAAACTGAAGACTACTGCCTACTTTTAAATATTTTTTCCACTGATGGTTCCATTGCTGCCTCCTTAATTTCTTGACCAGTTTTCCCGCGCCGGATCCCAACTCTTGTCTTGGTGGCATATTGCTGATATACATGAAAACAAAGACAGTTGACACATAAATCAAAACAATGTTATTAATAGAAGATAATTATATCTCATTATACTAGAAAACTCTATATAACTTGGTACTTTCTATGTATGTAGTTTCATTATAAAGGTCTGTTAGCCAATCTAAAAAATTAAATGCAGACCCTACCTACCTATGGTCTATCTTTGAAGTGATTCACTTAAAGACTTAGTTTACAACTTAACTTTTTTTTTTTTTTAAAGATTTTATTTATTTACTTGACAGACAGAGATCACAAATAGGCAGAGAGACAGGAAGAGAGAGAGGAGGAAGGAGGATCCCCGTGGAGCAGAGAGCCTGATGTGGGGCTCGATCCCAGGACCCTGAGATCATGACCTGAGTTGAAGGCAGAGGCTTTAACCCACTCAGGTGCCCCTACAACTTAACTTCTTAAAGTTTTAATAATAATTACTTCATTAACTACAGACTTATATCTCCAGAATCATATTTTAAACACTAGCTTTTAAAAAACATTCATGCAGGGGCACCTGGGTGGCTCAGTTCAGGTCATGATCCCAGATTCCTGGGATCGAGTCCCACATCGGGCTCTCTGCTCACCGGGGAGCCTGTTTCCCCCTCTCTTCTCTCTGCCTACTTGTGATCTCTCTCTGTGTCGAATAAACAAATAAAATATTAAAAAAAAATTATAAAAAACATTCATGCATTAAGTATTGGCTACCTTTTTTTTTTTCACCTGGGAAATGGGCTCAAGAAAATTACCTTTCCTTAACATAAAGTCAAAGGGATGGATGATTATTACCTTTTTTTTTAGCTCTTTTTCAACAGCAGAACAGTTAATTCAAGAGGAAAACAGTTGTCTCTTTTAGCTTATATATATTTCTTTATCTACCTCACATTTCAAAATTTATACTTCTAATCTGAATTCTGGAGAAATCTATTAGAAAAGAAAAAGAAAATCTCTAACCTGATGGATTTTACCACTCTTTAATCAAGAGCTGAAATGACATTATTAATAAGCTACTAATGAAATGTTAATATTCCTGTGTTCTTAAGCTTTTGACTATAGGTTCCAAGATCTCCTTGTTGTACCATACAGCTCTCAATCTCACACAATCACTGTAAATTCTCAGAATAAAACTCTAAAAGCTGTAGATAAAGAGAAAGTTATAGAAGCTCTTTCTATCTTATATGATAAGGAGGAACACAATGACACAAAACTAATGGGGAGTAAGAGCTGATGTGGGACTATTATCATGGCTAAGTGTTTCAGTAAATCACTAATGGTAGAACAGGGAGCTTCATACAGTTTAAAAAAAAAAAAAAAGGAAAGAGTCCCCGTGCACAAAGAGATGGACATAATATTAAGATATCAGATTATCTTTACCCGGCTGGGTGTTAAGAGCCATTGATTCTTCGTGATGGAATTCTTCACAATAGGCGAGGCCTTGGTGAAAGCTGGTTGGAAGACCCTGGAAGGGAGTGTCCGGAGACACACAAATCTTGCTGCCAGCATGATGGTGCACCAGGTTTACCAAGCAGATCTGAAATGCTAGTTTGAGACACAAACAAAAAATAACCCATTAACCAACTAAGGGAATGGCACAGAAAAGATGCAGAGACACAGAAGGGCCGGTCAATCATGTTTTAGTAGAAAAATGGAGTAGGGACCTTTTAAAATTTAATGATGAATTGTCGGCTTATTTGTTATTTCACAAATGGGTTTCCACAGAACCCAATTTGGGATGATCACCAAAACAGAATTAAATCCCAGCTTGAACAGTATGGTGTATGACTTGTCTGTGCAGATGGTAATATCTTACTACGACTGCAGTGTATGTGATGGCTTTTATAACTGTGGTTTTAAGCATTCAATGGGCAAATTTAAAACAAGACTGTATAACTTTTGAGCAGAAGAAAAATGTCATCCAAGGAAGAGATTAGTAACTCTTCAAGGTCATGCTGCACTGTAAGGTTTCACAACAGTAATCAAACATTTAAATTTCTGCTAAACATGCCAAATATTACTTCCCTTCAAAATGTGATAAAAATACTCAAGGCACTGACACCACCTGGGATGCATCTTAAAATACAGATGCTGGGTCTTAACTCTGGTCCTAATGATTTAACCTCTAGGACCGGGACCCACGAATGTTTTACCTAGCATTCCCCCAAAGCTAAGAATCTTCGCTAAAAAATACCTAACCCAGCGAACTTCCAGCTCTGCCCCTGAATCTATACCGGGTGTACACCACTGAGAATGTACCGAGACCTTCTACAACTTTCACGCCATTACATCATCTCAGCCTGTGGCGGTTTACCTCCTTCGGTAGTTAACACACTGACCCGGAACGAGGCCTCGTTGAGTGGCCTGCATGTCGCGCAACAGAACGAAATGGAAATCTGCCCAAAGTGGCCTCGTGAGTGTCTGGCCTCCGAGATTCAGGTGCGTTGGCTATAAAACGGATGAAGTATGACCGAGCCCAGAGGCCCGGTCCCCCGAGGAAGTTCACCCAGCTCTCCAGATTCGGTAGAGAACTCGGCAGCAAGCGTCCAGTCTCCCAAAGTCAACGCATAACCCTACAACACCCTCGCCTCTAACACCCCCACTCCCGCACTCCCTTATCTGAAAGGGCGGCGGCTGTGCGGCCCAGCCGCTGGGTGATTCAGCACCTCTGCCCGAGGGAGAAGAGGGCAGCGGGGACGAGCCCCTGCCCGCCAGCCCAGGCCCCGCCGCCCCCTTTCACCCGGTCACCCGCAGAACGATGACCCTAACGAGCCGCCAAGCTGTGGCACCGCCAGGCTGTGACGCATCCAGCAGCGACGCCGCCTTCAGCCCATCTCAGATGCACCCAACGGCCCCACGAAGCCGATCGTCAGGGCAGCGGATCTCCGGTGCTAGGAGGCCCGGAGTAGCCATACCTCAGTCCCCGGTCACCTCAACCGCACAATTACCCTTCCGGGCCGGCGAAACGCAAACGCGCACACCTCTCTGGACCTCCGCCCGCTCCTTACTGCCTCTGCGCGCGCAGTTTCCCCTACTCACTGAGTGACGCAACATCCGGAGAATCGCCAAACACTAGGGTCACCCAATCATGAGCAGATCTCTGACGGAAGGGCTGGTACAGTAGGCAGGTGGGCTTCCGGGCCAGAGGGAAGCGTCATAGTCGGAGTCCATTTTGGGTGTGGGCAGCGAAGGCATTTCAGCCATGTTAGCTATGGGTAGCGGGGCTAGTCTTCTTTTTTGTCTGAACAGTTTCACTAGCGGCACTTAACAAAAACGTAAAAATTGAAAAAGAATATTAAATGTGTGAGAACTAAAAATTTTTCCGTTGCCCCTTTACTTTCCTCATGTTGCTTTTTTTCTCCTTTTGCGAGATGGAGAGTGTGCCAAACGTGGTAGTTTCAGAGTGGAGCCAGTCCGTTTCTTGGGTCTGACGCCTAAGGCTGGCTCATGAAATCTAGGAAGGGGTCTAAATCACACAAGGTCACCGGCCGGATTTTAGCAGGGTTTCCTCCCGGTTGCTCTGATCTTCCACGAAACATTTTCAAGCTTTGGTGTGTACTTGTATTACAAGCATGATACAACAGTCTCTGCATCTTACTTTGTCCTGAGGACTGTGAAGATGTTTTCATTACACATAATTTATAAAGTGAAAAGCCACCTCTCGGCTACACGACAGAGATTTTGTTTTGTTTTTTTCTTTCACTATCTTTTATCCATTATACAAATATTTGCTGAGTCGCACTTTGTACCAAACACTGAACTAGGGATGTATACAAATGAATAAAACACAACCAATACTGTTGTTTGGACAAAACAAAGTCCTTGCCATTACTGTGTTGACTTTCTGGTGGAGACAAAAAATAGACAAAACGTTTGGTGGTGATAAGTACCATGGAGAAAAATAAAGCCGCATAAAGCCTTAGAGGGATGTTATTTTAGATAAGATGATTAACAACATGTAAAATTCATGAGCCTTATCTCCTCAGTTATTGTTAATTGTGATTTATGATAATCCTCTAACCATGTAAATCTTGACAAACATAAAGGTTTACATTTTATGTGGATAATAAAACAGTTTGGCAGCTCACAATTTTTATATCTGTACTTTGAAAATGGCAAGAAAACACTGTAGAGAAGCTGTCACTTAAGATAGTGAACAGGTCAAGCAAGATCAATTTAATCTTTAGATCTTCACCCAATTTGATTAGCTAGCAAATGGATTCTTTGTTTAGCTACGTTAGTGTTTTTTTTCTTCTTCTTCTCCCTATAGCTTCTGTTATCAGCAAAGAGAAGGGATTCACAACACAGTACCTGAATAAACAATATGCCTTTTTAAGTGATTTGTAGGATTCTTTATTTCATTTCATTTCATTTCATTTCATTTATTTGAGAGAGAGAGAGAAAAAAGAGAGCCAGCACAAGCAGGGGTAGGGGCAGAGGGAGAGGGAGAAGCAGGCTCCCTGCTGAACAGGGACCCTGACCTGCTACTTTCCAGCATGCGGGATCATGACCTGAGCAGAAGGCAGATGCTTAACCAACTGAGCCACCCGGGCTATTTATAAGATTCTTATTAATTAAAGCTTATTCTCCTTATAAAGAAAAATACATTTCTGATTGCATTATTTTCTTTTCTCGAGTATGGGGTTTGTATTGTTTCCACAGATGTCAGATATTTTGAAAAAGGAGTGTTACCTGGTCACATCATTGGGAAGATATACTGAGTGTGGGGTGGGGAGAGATTTCCTTGACTGGAAACTAATTAGGAATTTATTGCAATTGTTCAAGCAAAAGGTGTTGAGGGCTGGAATTAAGAGAGTAGAGGGACAGAGAGGGGGTTTATGACAGAGATATATGACTAAGGAGGAATATCCAGGATTTAATGACTGATGGAATATAGCTGATAAGGATGAGGGAGGCACCCAGGGTAATCCATGTATTCTGAATTGAGTGAAATTGGGTGGATAATTACACCATTAATTTAGAGATAGGAGGGGGAAAGAGATACAGATGTGGGGGAAGTAGGTAAGTAAAAGTTGGTATTGAGACAGGGAATTTGAAGGACTCCACGAAAATCTATGTTTTTGCTTCTTTTCCTGCTTCTATTCTTGCCAGGACCTGCACTTCCACCCCACTTTACATATGCCTTGTAATATCCTCCTTGTAAGGGACAAGGAGTTAATGATTTCTTTAGAATCGATAACATCTAAGGAAGGACAAGGTGACAATAGCTGGACAGAGCAATTATATGGATATTCCAGACCACAGTGCTAGACATCTAGAAGCCAAGGCCCCCTGGCTCCAAGGAATAACACCTGGGCCCCCATTTTGTTCTAACCAGTTTCTGGATGCCTGACGGGACATGTATACCATACCACCCTCCTCAGTTAAAACCCCCAGACCCTGAACAAAGAAAGACAAGACTCATGGTCCTTTCCTTCTTGAGTCTCCCAGACACTCCCTCTCTATCTGCTTGCTCTGTATCTTCCATAAGCTCTACTCTCACTTCCGGCTGGCTCGCAATTAATTTCCATCTTACAGGAAACCAAGGACCCTCTTGGCTGGTCCTGCATGACCCCCTCTAGATCCCTGGACCCTGCCTGCGAGCATCAGAATGAAGTGTTAAACTCTAAGTTCTCAGGTTTTAAGGCCTTGGAGCATAGGACGGAAACCAGAACATGACTTGAGTTATGAATCCTAATGCTGTATATCCACCACTATTTTTACTGAAGCCTGCTTACTGGTTCCTTATCCTCCACCTGCTGACTAAATGAAAACTGCTGGGTTGTAGAGGAGAAAAATCAGATTCAAGGACTGAAGAAAAAAGAATTTCTTTCTTTTTGGTTAAAAAGATTCAAGAGGACTGTGGAGATGTTTTTCCCTTTCCCCCACTAAACTTTTCGATCAGGAGACGTGGGGTAGGTGAAAGAGAGTTGGAAGGGGAGTTTGTGAAGGTTTTACCACTGCTCTCCCCAATGTGCTCAATGTGTCTCCGTACAAAGAAAAGGTGCTTCCCTGAAAGGTTGGTTATGCTTGTGAACATGGGGGGCCAACTGGTAGCTGCTTTTCATATGGTGTTTGTTAAGTGGCAGAAAACAAAGCAGGTGGGAAGGGGTCAAGATCTTCCCTCCTTGTTTTGTCTTGGATTTAAAATTTGCCAGGTCAGATTCCTAGAATTCTTGAGACCTGGATAAACCCAAGAATGTAGCTGTGAGTATGGGCTAGCTTGTTTGCACCCTTTAAGACACTGTTCATCAGTGAGGCAGTCCCTTTCCAGAAATACACTTAGATGGGCACCAGCAGATCATGGTGGGTGATACACAACAGAGCCAGCATCTCTCTGTCTGAGTCAGAGATCCAACTGTGCCAACCTCAACCGAAGAGAAATGAAGCCGTAGCTAAGAAGAAACTGCTCCCTCTGGGCTCTGCTGGAAGGATTACTTGGAAGCAGGTACATTGACCAGAAAATAGAGTGGAGGAATAGAAAGCAGTCCACACCTGTTTCTTCTTGTTTAATGTAAAGTTTCTCAGCCATAAGGGGCCCAGGAGAGGAGAAAATTCTTTGAACTGGAAGGTGACTGGTAATGAGATGTCCTAAATCTGACTAATAAATTGTCAGACTGTCCTGAGCCTACCAGAATGGAATAGACTAAGCTATGTGCTTTAGGCCGACTGTTGGCTCAAAAGCAACACTGATTCCAGATTAAGGAAGAATGTAGTTCATTTTCATACTCATTTCACTGGCAGTTTTTCAGTGTATACCCCTCACTGAGATGCATCCAAATACTGCATATGGATCAAAAGAGCAAGTTCATTAATGGGATAGTATCTGTGAAGGGGCAGAACATTAGGGGAATCTTGAGAATAATCTCACACTTTCTGGTCAGATTGCAAAGAGGACACTAAAACTCATAAATGATGTTAACTTAAGTAAACACAGCAAGGTAATGGTAGATCTGGGTCTAGAAGAAGCATTCTCAACGGGGGTTAAAAACTGGTTCTTGGGAAAATACATTATATGTTTATTAAAAAAACAAAAAAAATTAAAAAAAAAGAAAACTAATAAAATTGTTTTCTAGTAACCCCCCCCCCCCCCCCGCTGGTTCTTGGGGCATCTGGGTGGCTCAGTGGGTTGAGCCTCTGCCTCTAGCTCAGGTCATGGTCTTAGGGTCCTGGGATAGAGCCCCACATCGGGCTCCCTGCTCGGCAGGGAGCTGGCTTACCCCCCACCCCGCCTGACTCTCTGCCCACCTGTGATCTCTCCCTTCTTATCTCCCTTCTTATCACTTAGGAAATTCTAAGGTTTTTAGGAACTGTGTGCCAGTAATCATGGCCACTTAAATATATATTTTTTGTAAATCACAATTTACAACAATCCTAACAAAAAGGGAGGATATCAAGAAATCTATATGGTGGTAAGTCTTAATTTTGCTTGAAGTGGTAAATATTAAATTCGAGTCAATTGTGAAAGTTTGGTATGTATATATTGTAAGTCCCAGAGCAACCACACCAAAACAAAAAAGAAAATAAAACCAAAGCAACAACAGCAAATCATACAAGGTTATATAGCCAAAGAGTCAAGGAATAAATTAAAATGGAATGCTAAAATATAGTCAAATATTCCAAAAGAATGCAGGGAGGGGAGAAAAAAGGAACAAAAAAAAAAAAAAGAGGGGACAAACATATCAATATTAACTTATCAATACAACAAATACAACCATATCAATATTAACTGGGATATAAATGGTCTAGATACCCTAATTAAAGATACAGATTTTCAAATTGTATTTTAAAGACAGAAGACCCAGGTACATGCCATCTGGAAGGAACCCGCTTTAAATAAAATAACATAGATTAAACGTAAAATGATGGGAAAACAAATACCTTGCAAACATTAAGAAAAAGAAAGGTGAAGCAACTATTTTAATTTTAGACAGAGTAAACTTCAGAATAAAGAAAATTACCAGGGATAAAGAGGGATGTTACATACTGACGAAAGGCTAAATTCATCAAAAAGGCATAGCAATCTTGGATGTGTGTGTCCCTCCCACAAAACAGAGATTTAAAAAACCATGAAGAAAAAGGGATGTGACTGAAAGATGAAATAGACAAATACCCAATTATGCTTGGAAACATCAATACTGCTCTTTCAGTAAATGCTAGAATACACAGACAGAAAATCAGAACAGTTATGGGAGACCTGAACAACACTAAAAACAATTTAATCTAATTGATACTTATAGAAGACTCCACCCAAGAATAGCAACCTACACATTCTTCTCCAGTACACATGATAGATTCATCAAGATAGACCATGTTCTGGGCTAAACCGTAAAGAAGTTAAATGAGTTAAAATCATATAAAGTGTATTTTATGACCATAATGGAACTCAGTGCGGAACCAATAACAGAAAGTTATATAGAAAATATTCAAATATTTGAAAATTAAACAATATATCTCTAAGTCACCCATGAATCAAAGAAGAATTCTCAAAGGAATATAGAAAATATTTTTTAATTGAATTAAAATAAAAATGGAACATAGAACATTCGTGTGATGCAGCTGAAACAATGCTTCACAGAGATGGACTGATCACCTTAACACAAGAAGACAAATTTTGTCTGCCAATCTTTATTGATGGGAATATAAAAGGAAATATTTCCTACATTAACTGTTACCTACCAGCTGCTAGGGTGTTTGTGGTTGCTACAGTAAAGATACTATATTTGGTGGAGCCAGACAGCATAATGCTAAGAGAAATAGGTCAGTCAGAGAAAGACAAATACCATATAATTTCACTCACATGTGAAATTTAAGAAACAAAACAAATGAGTAAAGTAAAGGAGAGAGAGAGAGAGAGAAACCAGGAAAAAGACTCTTATGGATAGAGAAAAACTAATGATTACCAGAGGGGAGATCGGTGGGGGAACTGGTAAGATAGAAGGTGGGGATTGAGGAGTGCACTTGTAATGAGCCCCTGTGATGTATGGAATTCTTGAATCACTACATCATACACTTGAAACTAATGTAGCACTGTCTGTTAGCTATACTGGGATTTAAAAAAGATACTATATTTGGAACTTCAGGTACACTTGACATCACCACCTGATTAAATTTATGATAATTAAGAGTCATTTCCAAGGTGTAGAAGACTTTCACACCAGCTATTTTGGCAGGTTAAATGGAGATATGAAGAAATTACCACCCTTGGGTCTTACAGGTCTTTGGGAATGACATTATTCCTGCATTTCTTTGGGAATGCATATTGCTTTTTGTTTACTATTTTGGCGAGGAGTATTCCAGGGGCTTCCTCTTGACCCTTCCATAATTTGTGTGAGGAGGAAAGCAATGTGTAGATTCTTCCAGTTATAAGTAGTTTCTTTACTCTATGGTTCAGTTCTTGGGAAACAACCACAGGATGTGTCTATAGACCTGTTGGACTTACTGTAAGACAGACTCAGGCTAAGATTCTACATAGCACCTGACCTCCGTAAGTTTTCATGCTTAACAGTGGATCACAGCAATGTTGTGATTCTTCAGGGATTAGTGACACTTCAGAGGCAGTATCTAATAATGTGCAGAATGGCTGGGTATTTTTGTTTCTCTAGTAAATGGTCATAGATCTTTCCAAAGAAGACTTCGAAGGAGAATCATAGTCCATGCTTATGGCTGTATTTCAAGATCGTTCTTCAGAGGGACTTAGTCTCCCATTCAAACAAAGATTTCTGAGTCTGTTTAATGGTTTTGGTCCAGGAACTAGGCAAGAAGCACTGAATCTCCACTAAGGCAACTTCAATCTGTTGTCCACTTATCGGACGAAGACATTTTCTGTTTATATATTATGAAACAACACTTCATTAGGCTACTTGTTTATTTCATTTCCAGGGACTGAATGGTCCATTTTGTTAGTCACATTTGTCTACACAGCACTACTCTGAGTACTACTCTGTTTTTGAGGTTTTTTATAGCAATTATTACCATTGTTACCTAATTGCTAAGGATCAAAATCTGGCCTCTAGTGCACTGGGATCTCATCATTCCCATTGAGATCAGGGAGCACAATTCCATGTTGACATCACAAAATTGTCGTCTCTAAACTGCAGAGGACAACCACCATGGAAATTCTGAGGATGTTGGGTATCCTCTTACCAAAGCACTTTCTGTGAGTAGGACTAAGTGGTGGTTCAGCAGTTGCACATAATGGATATACTCCAATGTTCTTCTTTCCCCTAGTCTTCAGATTCCTTTATAGTAGTGCTTCTCAAAGTGTAGTCCCAGGTCCCAGTGCTGGCAGCAGTGGCATACTCCCTGTGGTTGTTAGAAATGCAAATTCAAGGACACCCTCAACCTACTGGATCAGAATTTTTGGGTGTGAGATCCAGGAAACTATTTAAGCACATCTCCATGGGATATTGATGCATGTAAAAATGTAAGAAAATCACTGTAAAAATGTAAGAAAATCACTGTTCTACAGCATGCCACAGAAGTTTTGGCATCTCAAACTCATAGACTATAGGCTGTTGTTGTGTCTAAGCTTCAATCTTAGTCTACCAACTAGAAACTATAAAGGCACTTTATAGTTTAAATCTCAAATTCTGGGGGCTCCTGGTTGGCTCAGTCAGTGGAATATACAACTCTTGATCTCAGGGTTGTAACTTTGAGTCCCATGTTGGGTGTAGAGATTACTTAATAAAACCTTTTTAAAAAAAACCCAAATTCCAGCAAGTGCATCTATATTGAAACTCAAAACACATATTTAATTTTCCTTAATATAATACCCTTGGGGTCTACATCCATACATGTTAACTGGAATCCTGATGATACTAGTTGGTGATATCCCATCACTCCTTTTGGTATATGATATGTCTCTCCAGGAGCAGAGTTATACTGCTCTGTTAGGACTATGCTTAAATCTAACTTTTATTTTAGGTCCAGAGCCAATGAGGGACAGCATAGGTGATGAGATTCTGCAAATCTAGTGAGTCAAGTGCTTCAGGAGTAGTTGTTGAGTTGTATTTTTTAAAAAAATTATTCTTATTAACACATAATTTATTATTTGCCCCAGGGGTATAAGTCTGTGAATCATCAGGCTTACACATTTCACAGCACTCACCGTAGTACATACTCTCCCCAATGTCCATAATCCCATCCCCTATCCCTACTCCCCCACTCCCCAGCAAGCCTCAGTTTGTTTTGTGAGATTAAGAGTCTCTTATAGTTTGTCTCCCTCCCGATCCCATCTTGTTTCATTTTTTCCTTCCCCACTGCCCACAATACCCCACCTTGTCTCTCAAATTCCTCATATCAGAAAGATCATATGATAATTGTCTTTCTCTGATTGGCTTATTTCACTCAGCATAATACCCGCTAGTTCCATCCACGTCATTGCAAATGGTAAGATTTCATTTCTTTTGATGGCTGCATAGTATTCCATTGTATGTATATAGCACATCTTCTTTATCCATTCATCTGTTGATGGACATCTAAGTTTTTCCCATAGTTTGGCTATTGTGGACATTGCTGCTATAAACATTCGGGTGCATGTGCCCCTTTGGATCAGTAGATTTTTATGGTAAATATCCAGTAGTGCAATTGCTGGGTTGTAGTGTAGCTCTATTTTCAACTTTTTGAGGAACCTCCATGCTGTTTTCCAGAGTGGCTGCAGCAGCTTGCATTCCCACCAACAGTGTAGAAGGGTTCCCCTTTCTCCTCATCCTTGCCAGCATCTGTCATTTCCTGACTTGTTAATTTTAGCCATTCTGACTGGTGTAAGGTGGTATCTCATCATGGTTTTGATTTGTATATTCCTGATGCTAAGTGATGTTGAGCACTTTTTCATGTGTCTGTTGGCCATCTAAATGTCTTCTTTGCAGAAATGTCTGTTCATGTCCTCTGCCCATTTCTTGATTGGATTATTTGTTCTTTGGGTGTTGAGTTTGCTAAGCTCTTTATAGATTTTTGGACACTAGCCCATTATCTGATATGTCATTTGTAAATATCTTCTCCCATTCTGTCAGTTGTCTTTTGGTTTTGTTGACTGTTTCCTTTGCTGTGCAAAAGCTTTTGATCTTGATGAAGTCCTAATAGTTCATTTTTGCCCTTGCTTCCCTTGCCTTTGGTGATGTTTTTAGGAAGAAGTTGCTATGGCTGAAGTCGAAGAGGTAGCTGCCTGTGTTCTCAAAGATTTTGATGGATTCCTGTCTTACATTGAGATCTTTCATCCATTTTGAATCTATTTTTGTGTGTGGGGTAAGGAAATGGTCCAGTTTCATTTTTCTGCATGTGACTGTTCAATTTTCCCAACACCATTTGTTGAAGAGACTCTTTTCCGTAGGACATTCTTACTTGCTTTGTCGAAGATTAATTGACCATAGAGTTGAGGGTATATTTCTGGGCTCTCTATTCTGTTCCATTGATCTATGTGTCTGTTTTTGTGCCGGTACCATACTGTTTTGATGAGTATAGCTTTGTAATAGAGCTTGAAGTCTGGAGTTGTGATGCCACCAACTTTGGCTTTCTTTTTCAAAATTCCTTTGGCTATTCAGGGTCTTTTCTGGTTCCATATAAATTTTAGGATTATTTGTTCCATTTCTTTAAAAAATGGATGATATTTTGATAGGGATTGCATTAAATGTGTAGATTGCTTTAGGTAGCATAGACATTTTCACAGTATTTGTTCTTCCAATACATGAGCATGGAACATTGTTTTCATTTCTTTGTGTCTTCCTCAATTTCTTTCATGAGTACTTTATAGCTTTAGATTCTTTGTCTCTTTGGTTAGGTTTATTCCTAGGCATCTTATGTTTTGGGTGTAATTCTAAGTGGGATCAACTCCTTAATTTCTCTTTCTTCTGTCTTGCTGTTGTGGTATATAAATGCAACTGATTTCTGTACATTGATTTTGTATACCGACACTTTACTGAATTCCTCTATGAGATATAGCAGTTTTGGAGTGGAGTCCTATGGGTTTTCCACATAAAGTATCATATCATCTGCAAAGAGTGAGAGTTTGACTTCTTCTTTGCCTATTCCGATGCCTTTTATTTTTTTCTGTTGTCTGATTGCGAGGCTAGGACTTCTAGTACTAGGTTGAATAGCAGTGGTGATAGTGGACATCCCTGCTGTGTTCCTGACGTTAGGGGAAAAGCTCTCCATTTTTCCCCAATGAGAATGATATTCGCCCTGGGTTTTTCATACTTTGATGATATTGAGGTATGTATCCTCTATCCCTATACTGTGAAGAATTTTGATCAAGAAAGAATGCTGTACTTTGTCAAATGCTTTTTCAGCATCTATTGAGAGTATAATATGGTTTTTGTTCTTTCTTTTATTAATGTATTGTATCACATTGATTGATCTGCAGATGTTGAATTAACCTTGCAGTGCAGGAATAAATCCCACTTGATCATGATAAATAATCCTTTTAATGTACTGTTGGATCCTATTGGCTAGTATTTTCGTGAGATTTTTTTTTTAAAGATTTTATTTATTTATTTGACAGAGAGAGAGAGAGAGAGATCACAAGTAGGTAGAGAGGCAGGCAGAGAGAGGGGGAAGGCAGTCTCCCTGCTGAGCAGAGAGCCCAATGTGGGGATCAGTCCCAGGACCCTGAGATCATGAACTGAGCTGAAGGCAGAGGATTAACCCGCTGAGCCACCCAAGTGCCCCTTTGGTGAGAATTTTTGCATCTGTGTTCATCAAGGATATTGGTCTGAAATTTTCTTTTTTGATGGGGTCTTTGTCTGGTTTGAGGATCAAGGTAATATTGGCCTTATAAAATGAGTTTGGGAGTTTTCTTTCCATTTCTATTTTCTGGAACAGTTTCAGGAGAGTAGGTAGTAATTCTTCTTTAAAGGTTTGGTAGAATTCCCCTGGAAAGCTGTCTGGCCCTCCTCTCTTGTTTGTTGGGAGATTTTTGATTACTGCTTCAATCTCCTTACTGGTTATGGGTCTATTTAGGTTTTCTATTTCTTCCTAGTTCAGTTTTGGTAGTTTTATATCTCTAGAAATGAATTCATTTCTTCCAGATTGTCAAATTTGCTGGCATATGGTTGCCCATAATATGTTCTTATAATTGTTTGTATTTCTTTGGTGTTGGTTGTGATCTCTCCTCTTTCATTCATGATTTTACTAATTTGGGTCCTTTCTCTTTTCTTTTTGATAAGTCTGGCCAGGGGTTTATCAATTTATTAATTCTCTCAAAGAACCAGCTCCAAGTTTAGTTGATTTTTTTTCTACTGGTTTTTGTTTTGTTTTGTTTTGTTTTGTTTTTTTGGTTTCTATTTCATTGATTTCTGCTCTGATCTTTATTATTTTCTTTCCCCGCTGGGTTTAGGCTTTCTTTCCTGTTCTTTCTCCAGCTCCTTTAGGTGTAGGGTTAGGCTGTGTACCTGAGAACTTTCTTGTTTCTTTCTTTTTTTTTTTTTTTAAGATTTTATTTATTTATTTGACAGACAGAGATTACAGGTAGGCAGAGAGGAAAGCAGAGGTGGAGGGGGGTGGGAAAGCAGACTCCCTGCTGAGCAGAGCGCCCAATGTGTGGCTCTATCCCAGGACCCTGGGATCATGGCCTGAGCTGAAGGCAGAGGCTTTAACCCACTGAGTCACCCAGGCACCCCAGCTTTCTTGTTTCTGAGAAAGTCTTGTATCGCTATATACTTTCCTCTCAAGACTGCCTTTGCTGTGTCCCAAAGATTTTGAACAGTTGTGTTTTCATTTTCATTTGTTTCCATGATTTTTTTCAATTCTTCTTTAATTTTCTGGTTGACCCATTCATTCTTTAGTAGGATGTTCTTTAGTTCTTTCCAAATTTCCTCTTGTGATTGAGTTCTAGCTTCAGAGCATTGTGGTCTGAAAATATGGAGGGAATGATCCCAATCTTTTGGTACTAGTTGAGTCCTGATTTGTGACTCAGGTTGTGATCTATTCTGGAGAATGTTCCATGTACACTAGAGAAGAATGTGTATTCTGCTGTTTTAGGAAAGAATGTTCTGAATATATCTGTGGTGTCCATCTGATCCAGTATGTCATTTGAAGCCTTTATTTCCTCGTTGATCTTTTGCTTAGATGATCTGTCCATTTCAGTTAGGGGGTTGTTAAAGTCCCCAAGTATTGTTGTATTATTGTCAATATATTTCTTTGATTTTGTTATTAATGGCTTATATAATTGGCTGCTCCCATGTTAGGTGCATAGATATTTAAAGTTGTTAGATCTTCTTATTGGACAGGCCCTTTGAATATGATATACTGTCCTCCCTCATCTTTAATTATAGACTTTGGCTTAAAATCTAACTTATCTGATATAAGGATTGCCACTCCAGCTTTCTTTGGATGTCCGTTAGCATGGCAAATTATTTTCCACCCTCTCAATTTAAGTCTGGAGGTGTCTTTGGGTCTAAAATGAGTTTCTTGTAGACAGCATATTGATGGGTCTTGTTTTTTAATCCATTATGATACCCTGTGTCTGTTGACTGAGGCATTTAGTCCATTTACAGTCAGGATAATTATTGAAAGATATGAATTTAGTGCCATTGTATTGACTGTAAGGTGACTGCTACTGTATATTGCCTCTGTTCCTTTCTGGCCTATTACCCTTAGGTTCTCTCTTTGCTTAGAGGACCTCTTTCAATATTTCCTGTAGGGCTGGTTTGGTGTTTGCAAATTCTTTTAATTTTTGTTTGTCCTGGAAGCTTTTTATCTCTCCTATTTTCAGTGACAGCCTAGCTGGATATAGTATTCTTGGTTAAATATTTTCCTCGTTTAGTGCTCTGAATATATCATGCAAGTCTTTTCTGGCCCGCCAGGTCTCTGTGGATAAGACTGTTGCCAATCTAATATTTCTACCATTGTATGTTACAGACCTCTTGTCCCGAGTTGCTTTCAGGATTTACTCTTTGTCACTAAGACTTGTAAGTTTTACTACTAGGTGACAGGGTGTGGACCTATTTTTATTGATTTTAAGGGTGTTCTCTGTGCCTCCTGGATTTTGATGCTTGTTCCCTTTGCCATATTAGGGAACTTTTCTACTATAATTTACCCCAATATACCTTCTTCCTGCCCTCCCGTCTCTTCTTCTTCTGGGATCTCAATTATTCTAATATTGTTTCGTTTTATGGTATCACTTGTCTCTTGAATTCTCCCCTCATGGTCCAGTAGTTTTTTTGTCTCTCTTGCTCAGCTTGTTTATTCTCCATCATTTAGTCCTCTATATCACTAATTCTCTCTTCTGCCTCATTTATCCTAGCAGTAAGATCCTCCATTTTTTATCACACCTCATTAATAGCTTTTTTGATTTCAACTTGGTTAGATTTTAGTTCTTTCATTTCTCCAGAAAGGGATTTTATTTCTCCAGGAAGGGATTCTCTAATATCTTTCATGCCTTTCAAGCCCAGAGATTCTCCAATGTCTTTGCCCCAGGTGGAATTACATGGCCTTTGCCAGGGGCCAGGCAGTTTTGCTCTCTGGAGCTTTCTGTAGAGCTTTGGAGGACGGGAATGAAAATGGCGGCCTCCAAATCCCTGGCCCAGAGGAGCCAAGAGCCTGGGGCCCCACTCCTCCACGTGCTCTCAGAGAAAAGCAATCAACCCCTCCCATCTCCTTGGTCTCTGGCCGCACTCCATGCTCACCTGGCCTGTGACTGAGCATTTCTATCTCTGGCGCACGGCCTCATTTGGAGTCTCCAAACCCAGCCCATTACTGCTGCATGGAGGAGTTAAGAGGGGGTCTCTCTGGATCTGCCACTTGTGGGGTCCATACCTATACAGCAGTGGCCCAATTGTGCCTTGGATCATGGTTTAAGGTAACCCCAAGCTGAGAGCTCACTACTTGGCTCTGTCTCTGCAGCTGGCTTCCCTGCTCCAATACCTGAGAGCTCTGCCAGACTCAGGCATGCCTAGTCTTTCTGTGGCCCCGCAGGTCCTGAGACCACACTGTCCCCGTGAGGACTCCACTCTCTGCTTAGCCTCTGGAGCAATGTACCTCAGTGCAACAGACTTCTAAAAGTTCTGATTTTGTGCTCCATTGCTCCACTGCTTGCCAGGAGCTGGCCCCTCCCCACGTCTATCTTCCTGTCACTTCAGATTCACTTCTTCCATGTCCTACCTTCCAGAAAGTAGTTGATTTTCTGTTTCTAGAATTGCTGCTTTTCTTCTCTTCTGTCTCCTGTTGGGTTTGTAGGTGTTTGGAATGGTTTGATAAGTATCTAGCTAAACTCCTGGGACCCAATAATATTCCAGTCTCCTACTCCTCCGCCATCCTGCTTCTCTCTTTCTTTTTTTTTCAAATGGTGCAAAGTCTGCTTTCATTAGATGAGGGCCAGGTGTGTGTGTGTGTGTGTGTGTGTGTGGCTACTGCTGCCAGTAAAATAGATTAAGAGGTATTCCAGTAAAAAAAATTAAAGGGTAATTAGGGGTTCAAAATTCTTAGGCTTGTTAGTATCTGCCCCAATGTTGCCACACCATTCTCTCTACACCAATGTCTTTACCTTAGTATGAGGGACTTGGAAGATTTTCCCAGGTAACTCACGCTGCGGTTTCATAATCCTTCCAATCAGGCCCTGAGTTTGATCCTCAACTAAATTTGTTCTGTGGTCATAGGAGAGAAGAGATTCCTTTCATAGTTGTATTTTGGTTTTACACCCATACTTGAATTTGGATTTCAAAGTTTCAGTGTCCTCTTCTCTGCGTAAGATAGTCAGAAATAGCTAGCTGGCCTCACGGTCTTTATCATGAACTCACTTACCTTAACAAACAAGTGCCACATTTTTTTCTTAGCAACTAAATGCCATACCTACCTCTCAACTACTGTCCCTGGACTCATACCTGATCCCTTGCTACTATGAGTAATGATTTCAGTGACTGTGAGGCCACCTTATGTCTGGAAAAGAGGTTATGTGTGCTTTCATCAGATATGTGAGCCATTTCAGAATTATGTTTTGAGAGTCTGTCTCCTGGGTACTACTTACTGTATTAGCATCCAGTAGGAAACAGATGGCACATTAAAGAGACAATTGAAGAGAGTCTAATGAAGTCACTTTCTGCAAATGCATATACTGGGATAACACACACATGGGGATAGTAAAGCACCCTGGAATTAGCAGTAGTGGGAAGCTGTTATCACCCTGGGCCTGAAAGGATAAGAGAGAGGAGATGGTCATAGTGGACCATGGCAAGAATTGCAGGTATAGCAATACATTGTAGGTTAATAAAAAAATAAAATAAAATGGACCATTTGGGGGGGAAAAAAGAATTGCAGGTATAGGAGAAGGATCATCAAACAGGAGTTGTGACTTCCATTAAACCCATGGCATGGCAGCGTGGGAGCCAGGGGGATAAACACTCCAATTTCCCACCCTCTGATCAGTGGCTGGCTGGTGCCTCCCAATGATGGAAACCGACTCTAAGCCAGAAGAACCTGGGACAATACAGTCCCCGGAGGTTAGTTTTTCAGGGCCCATGGTGGTGTTGAGAAATGTGAAGAATGGTTCTTGACTTTCTTATTCATTATAGGCCGACTTTTGTCTCCCCAGAATCCTAGGTTGAAGCTCTAACCCCTGAATGGGACTGTATTTGGAGATGGAGCCTTTTAGGAGGCAAGTTAAATGAGTTTATAATTGTGTGGCATTAATCTGACAGGACTGATGTCCTCATAAGAAGAGGAGTATAGGGGCACCTGGGTGTCTCAGTGGGTTAAACCTCTGCCTTCAGCTCAGGTCATGATCTTAGGGTCCTGGGATTGAGCCCCACATCGGGCTCTCTTCTCGGCAGGGAGGCTTCTTCCTCCTCTCTCTCTGCCTGCCTCTCTGCCTGATTGTGATCTCTCTCTCTCTCTGTCAAATAAATAAATAAAATCTTAAAAAAATAGGAGAGGCATATACACTCTAACTCTCATCTGAGAGTGCAGTGGGAAGGCAGCTCTGAGCCAGGAAGAGAGGTCTCACCTGATACCAACCTTGCTGGTCCCATGTCCTGGACTTCTAGCCTCCAGAACTCTGGGAAAGTAAAATGCTCTTGTTCACACTACCCAGTCTGTGGTAGTTTATAATGACAGCCCAGACAAACACATCACCCAAATGACAAAAATTGTAACATGTGTCTCATGGGGTTCCCATTAGGATTAAGTGAGGTAACATGTGTAAAGTTTCTGAGCTGAGTGGATGCACAATAATTATTATTTTCATTATTGGTATGAAGAGTTAAATACTGAGAGTCTCATTTTATGATTTTTAGATACCATTCTGTATTTTTTTTTTTTTAGCTTCAATTATCCTTCTTGAGGGGAACCAAATAGGTCTTCATACATTATATATAAAATGTGGTTTACGATACCTTTTTACATTCTATTTACAATCTGCTTTTTAAAATGTCTTAGTCCCCTCCCCCTACCACTGTAGCACATTGGATTAGTGTCTCATTTTAGCAGTTTCTAATATCTTCTTTACTAGTTGATAACAGATGGTTCTGAGCTCATTACTCTATAAATATAGATTATATGTATATATTTTTTCCGAGTGAATTACTTTGTATTAGTCTCTGATGAAGCTCACCTGCCACATTTCAAAATGTTCTTGTCAAACAGCAGAGCCAATGCTATTTTCATTTTTATCTTCTGTGTTTTACATTTTGCCTTGCTTGTCTTTTTAGCACATAAATGCTTATGGGCAGAAAGCACTCATTTTATGTCATTTTATATGTCAGTTTCAAGCATCAAACACACTGATAGTTTTGAAAAAAGTAATGAAAATCCTTTCAGGTAAAAAAAAATCACATTTTAGGATTTATTTAGATTTACTGAAACAGTGGTGTGCTTGTAATAAAAACACTGCCGTCCAAATATTTCAGTGCTGGGTTCCATGATCAGAAACCCACAAGTGTGGTGCCCACACAGGTCTTTTAAAAAAGGATAATGGTGGAAAATGGTTTGTTAGTTATTACAATTATACTGTTTTATCAATAATACAGAAGTAGGTCACAAGAGTAGTTTAATAATGGCCACAGCGTATTGAATTCACCATGAGCAGACATTACTAGTTGACGGCTCTTTTGTACTTATCACGGTGTGTTCTCTTATGAGATGGTCTCAGAGGTTTGACCTGAGCTTTACCTTGTTACCCCACCACTAGCAGCATTAAATCACTTGACTGGATTTAACCATGGGTCGGGCTTTTCCAGGTGAGCGTGTTGGAGGTAAAAATAGCCAATGAAATGTTTTCAAGGGAGGGATTATAATGATGGGCCATAGGATGTAGGCTGGGTCAGGGTAGACGGGAGAAAGATGAGAGAAACTAAGAAACTGGTATGGTTAATGGCTTGGATGTTTTTGAATTTGAATACTTGTTAGAGCTAGTGATTTCAATGAAATGGGGTTGTGGTCAAAATGTCTGGATATTCTGGGTGCCTGGGTGACTCAGTGGGTTGAGGCCTCTGCTTTCGGCTCAGGTCATGATCCCAGGGTCCTGGGATCGAGCCCCACATCTGGCTCTCTGCTCAGCAGGGAGCCTGCTTCCCTCCCTCTCTCTCTCTCTGCCTCTCTGCCTACTTGTGATCTCTACCTGTCAAATAAATTAAAAAAAAAAAAGTCTGGATATTCTGAAATTCAGATTTTGGAGGAAGTGTGGTTGTAGGTAACATCAAGGTCATAAATATGAGCATGGAATAGGTGACAGAGGTAAGGCAAAAGATGATTAAAGTGACAGAGAGCTGAGAGGTCGAAGTGTTGGATGAATCTTCCAATGGACGCAGATGCCCCAAGTATGGTGCTAGGACAAGAGGCGGAAGGGGAGGTGGTGTGGTAGGAACAGTAATGGCTCCCTAAAATGCTCCTGTTCTAATCTCTGGAACTGTGAACACATTACCATACATGGCAAAAGGGACCTTGCATATATGAGTAAGTTAAAGATTTTCGGATATGGAGTTTATCCTGGATTAGAGGGGGAGGGCCAATTTTTTTTTTTTTAGATTTTATTTATTTATTTGACAGAGAGAGATCACAAGCAGATGGAGAGGCAGAGAGAGAGAGAGAGAGAGAGAGAGAGGGAAGCAGGCTCCCCGCCGAGCAGAGAGCCCAATGTGGGACTCGATCCCGGGACTCCGGGACCGTGACCTGAGCCAAAGGTGGTTGCCCAACCAACTGAGCCACCCAGGTGCCCCGGGGAGGGCCAATTTAATCACAAATGTTCTTACAAGTGTGAGGCAATAGGGTCAGAGTCCGAGAAGGAGATGTGATGACGTAGGCAGGGGTTGCAGTGATGTGGGGTGATGGGCAAGGATTGGGGCAAGCTTCTAGAAGATAGAAAAAGGCATGGAAATAGATTTTCCTCACCAGAAAATAGTGCCTCTAGAAGGAACCTAGCCCTGATGAAATTGTTTTAGACTCCAGAACTGTAAGATAAGACATTTTCTGATGTTTTAAGTCAGTGAGTTTGTGGTAATTTGTTATTTAGCAATAGGAAGCTAAAACAGCAGGTATTAGAGTCCTCAGTGAATCAGGGAGAGTGATGGTAGTGGCTAGGAGGTAGGGCAGTAAATGAGAACTAAGGGGGGTGATGCCTGATGCAGACATTTAAATACTGCTGGGCTTTCAGAAGGAGGAAGGGATTTTATAGGCGATGCAGCATGAATTCCAGGGTCATGATGGAAGGTTTGGATACGGTAGGAAATAGAATCAGATTTAGGTGTGGCCTTATCATTGTAGCAATATATTGATGGAGAACCTGGGGAGTTTGGGGTTCTGATGGCACCTAGATAAACAAGGAAGAGAAGTGACCGTCTTTAGGGTCTCTTATCTCCAGATACTGTCCTTTACTCATTCAACACCTATGAGGTGGCTCTCGCATGGTCATGTGTGGTTGGACGGACTATGGGCAAGTGAGTGTACCCTCCTGGGGAATCCTGGGGGCTGTCCTCTCAAATGCCAGGGATCTGAATTGTTCCAACAGCTTTCTTTCTTTGTTCTGAGGTAAAGTAGTATGATAGATTTGGAAGGTTGAAGGGAGAATGAAAACAAAAAGATGTGGATGGGAGTGTCTTCGAATAAGAAGCTTGAGAATTCCACTTTCTCTGGTGGCTTGATGGGCAGGAAAAAAGACAAGCCACGTAGAATGGAAGAAGTACTAGACAGGCATCAGACTTCTTATCCACAACACTGGATGTTGGGAGCCCATGGAGAGTGCCTTCAGAACTCTGAAGGAATAGGACTGAGAACCTAGAATTTTATATCAAGGAAGGAAACAAATCAAGTGTGAGTCAAAGCAGGAGTTTGCTGTGGGAGGGGTTCCTTGCTTTTCTTCTGCTTTGAATTGCAGGGGACTGGCTCTGTAGGCTGGATTTCTCAGGCTCTTTTATTGGCTTCTGATTGGGTTCAAGCAGTGAGAGTGCAGAAAGAATGCAGAAACTAGGGTAGAATTCCTCCTGCCCCTATGCCTCTAGTGGAATCTGATCTTTGCTGTGTCTTCTCTGTGGTTCTGGTTACTCTTGGGATCTGCTAATATTACCTCTTGCTTTGTCTCTCCAGTTTAAGGATGATTGTGAATGTCTACTGTCTGTAATATGTGGGTTGCCTTTTCTTTTGTTTGGTTTCCCTTGTTTTGGTTTTTCAAGTATGCAACCAATTTTCTTCATTGAATTCCTTCTGTTTAACTGCTTTTAGTGGTTTCACTTTTCCTATTGGGAATCTGAGTAATATGTAATAAGACATTTTTGGAGTTCATGGAGTCAGAAAGCTTATGAACAGCATAATTCTGATATAGACAGGTATAGACCCAGAAGGGGTTCCTGCAGGACAAGCCAAGAGGGTTCTTGACTTTGCACAAGATAGAAATCAAATATGAATAAGAAGGAAGTGAGAACAGAGTTTACTGATGGTACAGAGAGAGTGCAGGTACAGACAGAACATCCAGGAAAGGAAAGAAGAGAAAGTCTTGTCTTTGCTTGGGGCCTTAGGTTTTTGTTAAGGATTGTGGTCTGATGTATGTGTCTTCTCAGGCATCTGGGAACTGGTCAGAACAAGGACAAGGGTCCAGGTGACCAATCGGTGACCAATCTTCCTTCCTTCCTTCCTTTCTCCTTTCCTTCCTTCTTTCATTCCATTTTTTCAGATTTTATTTATTTGGGAGAGAGAGTGAGAGAGAGAGATAACAAGAGAGCATGAGCAGGGAGGAGAGGGAGAAGCAGGCTCCCTGCTGAGCAGAGAGCCTGACACTGGCCTCAATCCCAGGACACTGAGATCATGACCTGAGCCAAAGGCTGATGGTTAACCAACTGAACCACACAGGCATCCCTAACTAATTTATTTCTTAAAGTAAGGAGGTCTTGGCATCATGATGTCTAGCACTGGTGGTCTGGAATACATACAAGATGCCTTCCCTGGTCACCTTTGCCTGGTCATTTCCTAGGTATTATCTATTGTGTTGGATAAGAGCTGTGCCACAGGCCTGGAGACAAACATGTCAGCTTGAAACAGAAGTATGGAAGGCTCCAAAATAGACAGTTTAAAACTCATTCACCCAAACAAAATCACAATAAGATCACAAGTTGTTGTGATCCAAATTTGAAGAAAAATATGATATGCAATGATTTTAAACACAATTAACGGAATATAAGAGAACCCATTTCACCTTGATGCAAGGATCATTCCCCTCTCCATGGACCAAGTGTTGTGACATTAGGCTTGTAAAAAAAGAAAATGTTCTCCTAGCATTATACTTGGCCTTGCAGTAAAAAATTATTTAGAGTCATGTTAATGTAAATGCTGTTTATTGGTTTTTTAGCTCTTGAAGTCAACCTAAATACAAAGAATAAAAGACTTGATTGTGGTTGCAGCAGAGAATATAAATGTTAACAGCCTTGTACTGTAAAAGGAAACGTGCAGTTGCAGAAGGTCAAGGGAGGCCAGTTGAAGGGATGAATAAGGCATTAATAAAGGCATTACTATTCTCATTTTGCAAAGGAAAGAATGAACTATCTCAAGCCGATAGAATAAGCAGAGGACTACTTTATTATTTAAAATAATTAAGGTAACTAATAGTAGATGTAAAAGCAATACCGAAATTTTCAAACATTAAGCGAAAAGGAATAGCATACAAAATTCCATACATTTTGCCTATGTTAAATCTAGAAAAAGGCTGCCTAAGGGGGTGAGAGCTAGGGAGTAGGGATGGTGAGGTAGGCTGTTTCTTTCCAGCCCAAGCTCTTTTATTTTATTATTTTTTTAATGAGAGAAAATAAAAAAAAAAAAAGATTTTATTTATTTGTTCATTTATTTATTTATTTATTGAGAGAGAGCAGGGAGGAGGGGGAGGGAGAGGAATCAGCAGACTCCCCAGTGAGCAGGGAGACTGACTTGGGGCTGGATCCCAGGACCCTGGGAACATGACGGAGCTGAAGTCATATGCTTCATCAACTGAGCCCCCCAGGTGCCCCTCTTTTATTTTTTAATTTGTTATCATGAGGTTTTACAGCACATTGGAATGAAGCAGAATAAAATGTGAACAGTGTTTGTCTCTGGGAAGTAAAACTATATTCCCTGCCCCCTCTTCTTTTTGCTCTATCTTTTGAGTTCTCTGAAATGAGCATTCATTTCCTTTTTCATAAAAGCATTTATTTCCTTAAAACGAAACAAAACAAAACACAGAAACTTCTCCATTTTTCTTCATCTTGGGGAGAATTGAGTCCAAACTCCCAAGCAAGAGTAATAGTAATTAGAACTCCTTAGTGGTAGTGATGGGGGTGGTGATGAACATGGTTCCAACCTTCTCAGCCATGGGGTCTCTATCAAGTTAGGCAGCCTCATTGTATTTCAGTTTCTTACCTGTAAAACCAAGATATTAAATATGGTACTGACCTCTTCATATTATGGTACTGACCTGTTCATGACCTTTCCGAGGATGTCATGAGTTCATCTATACAAAGCTTATGAACTGGTATGTGGCACAGTGCAGACACTATGAAAGTCTTTGCTAGTCAGGGGTAGCCTTCCAAATGTGTCTCTCTCTGCTTTCTTTCTTACACAAATTGTATCTTCTCACTTTTCTGTCTCACTTTTCCCTTCTGTCCCACTTAAACTTCCTTCAAAGTCCAGCTCACATACACTTAGCAGGCAGCTTTCTCTGATCTTGCAGCTGGAAGTACTTCCTCTAGGTACTCAGTTTGTATCTGAGCCATAAGAGTCTTACGATACTTAATACTTTCTATGCTGTATTCCATTATTTATATACATATGTGTGTATTATTCCAATTAGGTTGAAAGCATCTTGAGGCCAACGTGAGTATTTTATTTTCAAGTACTTGGCAGAAAGCAGAGGTCCCCAAAATATTTTTAAATAAGTCAGAAAAGAAAAGGACAAGCAGTGTGGTATATTAATTATAATAAAAGCCTCAGTACTCTTTCCCTCTCAGGAGAATTGTTACCCTTTTCTCACTTGTGTTTTTCTCTT
The DNA here is from genome assembly GCF_022355385.1 of Mustela nigripes. NCBI lineage: Eukaryota > Metazoa > Chordata > Mammalia > Carnivora > Mustelidae > Mustela > Mustela nigripes. The sequence continues at coordinate 147,927,790 of NC_081560.1, read as the reverse complement.
ATAATAGGCTGGGATAAGACTTAGAAGCAGCCTTGATAATACACCACGTTTTACATTTCCAATAAATCTTTAGTAGCTCAGTGCCAAGGCTCATTAGAGCAGTGCTCTTTGTTTACCAAACAAAGACCACAGTTTTTCACTAAAAATGCTGATTCATTCCTTTGTGATGTTTGATCCAGTTCAATTGTTGCAGAAACAGCCTCCGGGCTGTCGGGACAGTTCTTCATTGTTGTTCCTATAGGTGGCGCTAGCTGCGTGTGTTAAAGCCACGCATTGGGCTACAAATTAACCTTGCTTAGACATCATTGAATGTCCATTTGCTTTTCATCCTTTCTCTCAGGCATTTTGCTACTTTGTATTTATTTGCTCGTGGAGAATTTCACTTAGCAATGTTCTGGAGATACTCCTCTTTAAAACCAGGTCCAGTACTATGGGATCATTGGCAACATCTTTGGATAATTTAGGTTTTAAAGAAAACATCAATATTTAAAAAAAACCTTAACATTATTAATAGATACTGAATCTATAGTGCTGTAGCATTAATTTAAACAATTCAATTACTCATCATACTTGGTTAAATGCAGAATGGTTATTAATATCAATGAAAGTAGTCCTAGCATTTCATATTTTATAATATTTCATGCCTAACCTCCCTTTATTTTTATTATACCTCTAAGTAGAAATGCTGACATTTCTCCTTTCAATATTCTTTTTGTATTATGAATGTGAGCATTGGATATTATTATGCTTAAGGCAATATTTTATGTTTGAAAGATAATCTACAGCAGCAAGTATTTAAAGGTGAGCATCTCCCGCTTTGGCTCAGAAGTCCAAGGCTTCAAGAAATCCAGCAGTGAGCTTAATGAGATTGAGTAAATCCGAGTCAGTGTTCTCTGCTTTTTAAAAAATGCATTTCCTGGGTTCTTGACACAGATATACCCACACATCCACACCCACACAGGCTCAAACATACACTGTCTCTATGTAAGAAGTTGAGAGCGGGGTAAAACGAGAGAAATCACAATGGATTCTTGGGGAGAAGTATAGTTATGACATGGCACTGAGTATAAGAGAAGGCAGAGATGTCTTTACGAGCGTGTGACTTGTGCGGTCACTTAAGGACCTCCACTTAGAAGTATCCAGTGCTTGGTTTAATGCTCTGCTTTTGCTTTTGTAAAAAATATTCAAAAGTTATTAAGAATTTCATTTTGCATTGGACCTGGCAAATCATGATGCTGTCTTCTCTTTAAAAGCCATTGTGGGGCTAGAATACAGAAATCTGTAATAGATGCCATACTCTATGTGACTATCTTGAAGGCTTTGAGATTTCATGAAATGGAGGCTCAGTCAGACATTCCCTGACAATGGTCCCATCACAGGGTCATTGTCAACGGACCACGGAGGACACTTCTTTGTAGAGCCTCAGCAGATGCCACACGAAAACTCTGCCGCCAGCGTTCACTCACCCAGATTTCAAAACACACACTCAGCATCCTCATGTTGAGAACTTTTTGGTTAAGGCTTTTTGACACGTGTCCAGAAATTCTCATATCACCTCGCATTGCATTCATTTCCCCGATGGATGTATCAAAGATTTTTCCTGGTAGGTGGAGCACGTTTCCTTGCCATTCCTGCTAAGACAAAAAAAGATAGAACTAAGTCATTTATATATTTAGCAGAGTGAAATGGCAACAAATCTACAATTCATTAGCAAATAGGGTGGTTTTGAAAGTTGGAGCTGGAGCTCAGAACTCCATTGCTGGCATCCTTTCACAGGAAGAGAGGACTTGATCCGCTGTTCACATGGCTGTGCTCATCAGCAGAAAATAAATGAGTCTGTGTTTAATACAATTTCTCCTTGGGTAAAAACCAGAGCATGCCATGGTTTTGGCTCCTGCACTGCATTCTAGATACCTCTCTGGACACGGGTTATAGGGCTTGGGGGCTTACCTAGGAGAGCTAAGTATATTTACATAATCATATTTATTTAAAAAGAGAAACTTCTTTGTTCCAGCCTTGATAATAAATATCCAAACAGGGACATATGGAGATAGCACCCATATCACCACGGACTTGGGAGCACAGTTGCTGAGAACATGATCTAATATTTAGCATGTTGGGGTTGCTGAGCCTTGTTCTTAAGAGAAACCAGAATAATATTTAGATCCAAATCCTTCTTATGTAGAAGCATTGATGTTTATTATTCATTCATACATTTATCTCTATTTACTTTTTTATTTTTAGTCCTTGCTTTAGAAATGAAAAGACATTTGTAGCTTGCAGGTTTACACTGGGCAAAGACTCTAATGTCGAGGTCCCGACAGTTGGAGCTAAAGAGATCCTAACATTCTGCAGTGTGACCTTTCCAGGAAAAAGAAGGAATTTGTTCAAAGCTATCAGTTTGTTAGTATCCAGTTGAAATATGTAACATCCTTTGAGGCTAATTTCAAGGAAAGAAGTCATTATATATTTCAGAACTGTCAAGTTCCCTATAGCAGATGGGAGCCAAACACTTTGCACATTTGCCACAAAATCTGTCTTATTAAGATAGTGGGAATGTAACATTTGCTTCCTATTGCCTGGTTGTGGGCACTCATGAGCCTGTGCCTCTGAGTGGTAGGGGTGGGCTTTTGGTTCAGAAGTCCTGATGACACTGTTTGTGAGGAATCAGACTTCTGAATAAATTTCTAAAATTTATCTTACCATTTCTGCAAGAAATCATGGTACTCAATTATATATATTTTTAGCCATTGAGGTTAGTAAAGGCAACTTGGAACAACCGTTTGTTTCACCGAATTACAGATGTAAGTTAACAAATATCTCTAAAATAAAACTGGGGTTAATATTTTTTTCCTTATTTAGAGTTCCCTTAATGTAAAGCATAATGCTGTTCTTACAGTAAAGCAATTCATTTGTAATTTTACAGTCTCATTTAAAAGATGATTAAAATAATAAAGGAAGGTCATGTATAAATATTTGGAAGGTAATTGTCAAATAAAATCAGTATTTCTATAGAAATACATGCTAAAAGCTCATTTTTCTGTTAACAAAAGCACTTTGCATGGTACCCAGATCCCTGTTTGATCTCCTTTGTTCCCGCTTTAGTGCTCTGTAACAATATCCTAGATCCAGGAGGGACAGTTCATCATTTGGTTTAATCTTTTTCCTAGCAAGGATGCTACCTAGAGCTGGAGCTTCCAATCACTGACCAACTTTACCTGAAAGACCTAAGAAAGTAAATGCTTGACAGAATAAAAAGGAATTAAAACGAAGTGACCATAATCCCAGTGATCAGAGATAAGCACTGTTAATACAATGGTTATATAAGTCTAGAACCTTTTCTATAAATGTAGATTAGTCACAGTTGGTCTATCCATCTACCTCTTTCATCAATTTATCTTTATATTCCCCTAATATGTATGTTACCATAATCTCATTTTTCTACTTTTAGGATAGTTGCTGTTCTCATGTACTCTGCTGACCTCTCCATCAAAGAAGGGATTTGTTGATGGTGGGGGGGGGAGTCCCCAACTCTTCCCCTCACACCGTCTCCATTATCTCTGGTGGTTTTGCCCATGAACGTAAGCCTATTTGGGAACTGTCAGCTCCTTGCATCCAGATATACAAATCTATGTCAGGGCTTTGGGAGACCGAAAAGTAGCTCTTACTTCAAAAGCTTGGAATCCTCATACATGGGACTCTCAAGGAAAAGGTTGTTTACTTGATTGTGAGCAAATTCTGGAAGAGTCCATCATGAGCTTTGTGTGTATTTGCTGTGATTCTTTCCAGCCAGGCAGTGTGGCGTCTGGTCCTGCCTGTGAATTGCAGAGAGCTCCATGGTGCTCCCCAGCACCCTACGAAGACAAGCTTTTGATAGGATTACGGTCTTTTCTGTCCTGCTATGATTGCCTGCCTGCTTCTGTGGCGTTAGTTGCTCTTTTCCTCACTTGAGTAAGAAATTTCCCCTTCTGCAACATCGACTTGCTAGTCTTAAAAAAATTCAAAAAAAGTAAATAGAGGTTGGTGGTCACTCTTTATCTCCTCAACCAAGGAGAGATTGGAAACACAGAATTAATTTCTTTCTTTCTTTCTTTCTTTCTCTCAACTATTTATTTAGGGGGGCCTGGGTAGCTCAGTCAGTTAAATGACTGACTGACTCTTGGTTTCAGCTCAGGTCATCATCTCAGGGTCATGTGATTGAGCCAGAGGTGGGTTCTGTGCTCAACAGGGAGTCTGCTTATACACTCTCTGTCCCTCTCCCTCTGTCCCTTCTGGCTTCTCTCGCTCTCTCTCTCTCTCTCTCAAATAAATAAAGATTAAGTAAGTGGTACACTTTATTATTAATAACAGTTAGTTCATTTATTAGAGAGAGAGAGCGAACACACGCACATGGGTGGGGGGATGGGCAGAGGGAGAGAATCTCAAGCAGACTCCCTGCTAAGTGTGGAGCCTGCCTGGGATCAATCATAAGACCCTGCGATTATGACCTGAGCCAAAACCAAGAGTCAGTTGTTTAATGGATTGAGACACCCAGGTGCCCCAAAGGTGTCTCTCTCTCTCTATATATATATATGTATATATATGTATATATATATTTACTTATTCCCCTTCCTTCCTTCATTTATTTATATTATTATTAATTTTAAAATAAGCTCCTTGCTCAATGTGGGATTTGAATTCATGACCCTGAGATCATGACTTGTGCCGAAATCAAGAATCGCATGCATAACCCATTGAGCCACCCAGGTGCCCTTTGAAACCTAAATTTCACTTAGTATCTTCATTTCTTTTATTTCAGAGCACTTCAGTTTCCTCAAGCTCATATGCCTATATTCTCTGCCCTTTCTACTAAGGTGTCAACTTTGATAGATTTCCAGAAAGGGTTTCAGGACCCTAAATTGGATAGGACCCCAAAAGTTAATACACACATATACAGAAGCTAACCAATCTTGATCAACCTCAAATGAGCAGGGATAACACTTGTCTATAAAGGAAGAGCTATTTCAACTGTTTGCCAAAGCCTAGATCTACGAGCCATTTTATTTGCCATCTTTACAGACACTGTGCTATTAAAGTCATTCACCTACTGGGAATATTTTCCAAAAAATTTATTCCCCCATGGGAAATTATGAAAAATTTAGAATGGCACATTATAACTACTGAATATTAATGCAACCTTTCCTAACTACTAATAAAAGAATGAAATCCCTGTTTGTGAATATATTAAAAAGTTAGGCCAGGCTGTTTTATATGCACCAGTAATTTTTTCCCAGTAACATTCATTTTCACTTTAGGATTTAATTTAGGATTTTTCACTTTACAGGATTGTAATGGGACTGATAAAAGCAGAACTATGCACTTTGTAAATGTGCATAAGTGTGCCCATTTCTGGCTTCATGAGAATTGATTGCAGTGTTTGCATTTGAAATGAATGAGTTCAAAGTCCTTAGTTCCATACGTGACATACACCATTATAGAGTATTAGTCCCCACCAAAGGGTTCAATTAAGCTGATGGAAAAATTAAGTTGACTATCTTGACTTAGCTGTGACATGTCATATGTCATAACTTGGGTGTCCCAGTGAGCAGACCGGAATTATATTGATTCAATAAAGACAGTGGTTTAGGAATCAGGGAACCCAAAATTTAACCCTATGTCCATTAATGACAAAATTAGACAATTGTCTGTGGGCCTTATGTGTGTCGAGTGAGTGTATGAGTGTGTGTAGGCTTATAAAAAGTGGTACAAGATAAGAAGTATAGTACAGTTGAAGCCTTCAGTGTGTTATAAGCAGTAATGGGAGACAGACATGACAAGTAAGTTAGACCATGAGGGATGTTAAGTGTCATGCTAAAGAAATGGAGATTTTTTTTTATAAGTACTTGCAAAACAGTCTGGGTTTTTTTTTTTTTTTTTTTTTTTTACTTTATAATTAGGAAGAGTTTTAGACTTACATAAGAGTTGCAAAAATAGTGTAAAGTCCAATTGTTATTCACCAAGCTTCCTTTAATGTCAACAGTTTATACATTTATCACAACCAAGAAATTTACATTGGTACAATACAAATGATTATAGACTTTATTCAGGTGTTTATCACTTTTCCCACGACATTAAAAAAAAATTCTCTTCCAAGATCCCATCCAAGATACTACACTGCATACATTTTATTGTCATGTCTCTAGTATTTTCTAATCTGTGACAGTTTTTCAGCCTTTCTTTGTCTTCCCTGACCTTACATGTTTCAAAATCACAGGTCAGTTATTTTGTAGAATGTCTCTCGATTTTGGTTTCTCTGAAATTTCCTCACGATTAGATTGAGGTGATGGTTTCTTTGGCAAGAATACTACAGAAGTGATTTGCCCTTCTCAGTGCATGATATCAGGTGGTATTTGATGTTGATGTGCTTATTATTGGTGATGCTAACCTCTTTCACATGGCTAAGGTTATGCACCTGGAAGTTATTATTTTTCCTTTGTGATTATTAAATATTTCAGAGGTATGCTCTTTGTCGCCATACAAACGTCTAACTTCTTAATTGTTTGCCCATTAATTTTAGCATTTACCCATGGACCTTGCCTGGATCTACTATGACTGTGGTGTTCAAATGGTGATTTTCTATTCCCATCATTTCTTCTATATATAGTAATTGTAGTTCTTCCGTAAAGAAGAGTCGCTGAATTATTTTGAGTAATGACAAGATTACCATGCTTTTAATATATGGACGAGAGAATGAAAGAAGCAAGACTGGAAGCACAGAGACTAGTTAGGGGACTTGAAATAATTTAGGAGAGATGAAAAGGGACGAACTTAAGCAAGGACAATGCAAGTAAGCAATTAATATGAGGCATATCTAAGAGGTCGAATCAAGAGAACATGGTGAATTTTTAGATGTGAACCGGCAAGGAAGGCATCAAGCATTGTATCAGGTATCTGTCTTGGAGATGAGGAATATTGTAGGAATAAATGGTTTTGGAAGAAGAGAGCCGAGACAAAATCGGCAATGGACATGAAGAGTTGAGGTGCCCCCAGGGAACATCCATGGACAATTGTTTTAGAAGTTAGTCATATGAAAGGCTGGAGCTTAGAAGAGAGGGCTGTAATAGAAACACAGATCTTGAAGTCCTCAGTAGGTAGGTGCATGTTGCAATCATGAAAATGCATGAAGTTTGTCTAGGAAAAGTATATGAAAACAGAGAAGCCATAACAAGCTAAGGAACACCAACATAAAGGCAGAAAGAAGAAAAGGAACTCACACCAAAAGAATGAAAAGACGCACCTGGAACAGTAGGAGGAAAACCAACACGGTGGGGGAATGCAGGTAGAGGAAGGTCTCATGGAGGAGGGAATGTTCCCTGGCATGCAAGTTACAGAAGAGTCAAGACAGGCTGAAACAGTATGGTGACTAGGAGTTAATGTGTAACCTCAATCAGAATCACTTCAGCATAGTGGTGAGGGCAGACCCTACAGATTCCTGTGGGAAGTGAAGAAGGAGAGGCTCTGTATAGATCACCCTTTCAGTGGGTTTGAAGGAGCCTGGAAGGAGATAGGATGGTAACAGGGGAGAGGGCACCAATTTAGATTATTATTAGACACGCTCCCCTTTTTACACTCACAGACTAAGGTTTCAAGTTTTTTTTTTTTTTTTTTTTTTTTTTTTTTGGTACATTAGCACAAGCAAGCCCCCTTATTTCTCCAGGTGATTTATATTAAAACACACACACACACACACACACACACATGCATGCACACACACCCACAATGTTATCTGGTGGTATACAAGATAATTCGTCATTCCATTGTCAAAGAATGTGCTTTACCTGGCTGGCACAGAATCACCTAAAAACATTTCATTATTTATATCTCAGTTCAGCTCGTTTGAATTGAGTATTTGGCCAAGGTCTCAATGTGCTCAGTGGACAGGTCAATTTGCTTTGCTTGGCCAGGTTCCTAAGTGCCCCCAATCCCCAGCCTTACAAATGCTTCATCATCAGCTGAATGGACAGCAAGGTGAAAGGAGATAGAATAGTTCAGCTCAAATTTATCCCCACGAGGGGAAAAACAATTCAAAACACATGTCCTGCTCACAGAGGAGCAGGAGCATTATCTTTGTATAACATTAATTCAACATAGAGGTCAAATTTTCCTCAGTAAACTAAATTACTTTCTATATTCTATCTGGAAAGAAAAATATTTGCTTCTAGAACATCCTTTGAACATTTGAAATTAAGCCTGGAATGAGTCATTTGAGCTAAAAGTACAAGATATTCAGGAAGCTGAGTTTGGCCTTGTAACTATTTATTTACATTTTATAAAGAACTCCTTTTTTTTTTTTAATAGAAAGCTTCACTTCTTTAAAAAACAATTTTATTTATATATTTGAGAAAGAGAGAGAGAGAGAGAGCAGGGGTGGGAAGGAAAGGGAGAAGCACTGCAGGGAGCTGGGTGTGGGACTCCATCCCAGGATCCTGGGGTCATAACAGGAGCTGAATGAAGGCAGAGGCTTAATGGACTGAGTCACTCAGCCACCCCATTTTATAAAGAACTTCTTTTCATTTTAAAAATGATGTAGGGCTGTCTGGGTGGCTCAGTGGGTTGGGCTTCTGCCTTCAGCTCAGGTCATGATCTCAGGTCCCTGCTGGGCTGTGAGCCTGCTTCCCACTCCTTCTCTCTCTCTCTCTCTCTGTCCCTCTCTGCCTACTTGTGATCTCTCTCTGTCAAATAAATAAAATCTTTGGAAAAAAAAAGATGTAATAATACTCTAGAATGTTAAGAAACAGAAAAGGGAACCATTACTAAATTCATTAACATAGTTACTATCCTTTTTGACTATTTCCTTATTTCTTTCTATATGCCTCCATATTTTTTATATAATTGCAATCACACAGAATATATAGTTTTATCCCTGGATTTTTCACTTAACTCATAAGCATTACTCTGAGTGGCTAGGTACTCTTTCTCATTATTCTTTTTTACTGACTGCATAATATTCTGTGGAGTCTTTGTGCTGTAAGTTGATTAAGTATTCCTCTACTGTTGGACTTTTAGTTTCTAATTTATCACTTTAAAAAATAAGGCTGTATTAAAAAATATTTATCCTTATATTTTATGTTATATTCTTAGGATATATTTTCAAAAGTGAGATTACTAAGCCAGAGGGATGAATATTTAAGCTCTCCATATTCACTTTTATACTGCTTTTTGAAAGAGCTCACAGATTATGATGTCACCAATTGAGGTCTGCCGTGTGGGTGGGAGATCCACAGGCCAGAGCAGGGTCAGGTGGGATAGGTTTCCCCATGGGACACGAGGTGGCAAGGCAACACAAATTCTGTCTAGGGATTTGCTGGTAGTAAACGTTAGTGAAGCTGAAATTCTTCTGTGAAGCTCAGACTGGAGGTGGAATTCTAAATAAGAGAAACAAAAGGAAATAGGAAGTAACAAAAAAGGTCAAAAGTCTGATAGATAACTTGAAGGACTGAAAAAACAGTGAAGTGGGAAAAGCCAAAAGGGGCATAAAGTACAAGGCAATTTGAGACCTTAGGTTTGAAGCCTGTGTTGATTATAGGCTATATATGTGCAGAAGTGATGCATTTCAAGCGCTTCAGACATGTACACTGACACTGCATTTGGCAATAAGGAAAGCTTACTTAGTTTTCACTGTCTGTCAGAGACTGCCTTAAGTTTTTCACGGGTTCCCTCATTTAGTCTTCATTACAACAGGTGAATCTTCATTAACAGGTGCTATCATTCCTCCCATTTTCAGGCAAGGAGGAGGAGCCAAGGAGGGGCTTTTCTAGGATGACACATGACAGCCATGTCAGGGGATCAGATGCCTGAGCTTTGCACCTCCATGCTCTCTAGTCCACTGGCTTCTAACCTTGTGAACATACTGTGAGTACAAATATACCTCATTCTTCATTTAATTTATATTTCTAGTTTCTTTTTTTTTTTTTTAAAGATTTTATTTATTTATTTGACAGAGAGACAGCGAGAGAGGGAACACAAGCAGGGGGAGCAGGAGAGGCAGGCTTCCCGCTGAGAAGGGAGCCCAATGCGAGGCTCGAACCCAGGACCCCTGGATCGTGACCTGAGCTGAAGGCAGGCACTTAATGACTGAGCCACCCAGGCTCCCTATATTTCTAGTTTCTAATCATGTTTAATATCTGAATCAGATGCTTAATATAAGAACTGGGAGTTGAACAACAGGATCATTTACACATTTAAAAAATGTGCCCATAGTCAAGGAGGTAAACATATTCCAAATGAGTACTGAGTCAGCACAAAACTAACTGAAGCCATTCTGTTTTTAAATTCAAGAATGTTTGCCTAACACTAAAGCTCTTTAGATGTGGCTATTATTTATTGTAAATATTCCCTCTTTAGAAATAAAAGTGATGCTTTATTATTCCAGTGTGCTGGCCACATTGTGCATGGAATCAGATCTCTTCAAACTTAACTGTTATAGGTAAGAACAAAATTATCTGTGGAGTTGAATGAACTAGGGATCAAATCAGGCCCTTCTACAAGAGGGCTATGGATGTCTTAGGTAGAAATATTATACCCAAGCACCTGAATTTTTATGTTCTTAGTCCTATTTCCTAACAAAAGTTCCGAGGAAGGTGCTTCAGTGGTATAGATAGTCTTGGGTTTGGAAATGCCAGTAGAATTTATTTTCTTTCTATCCCAAACTTTCCTTTATGATAGACTTCCTCTCCTATTGTGTTTAGATTAACATTGGAAGGACTTCTGGTTCACCTTCTACATGTGAAGACCTTGGAAACACAAACTGGAAATAACACTTTGGTGATAATTTTGGTAAATTGCTGGAGGTTGAGTGTGGACTAGCAATTGCAGCTCTAGTGGGGGGGGGGTGTCCTTCATAATTTCATGAGTTTTTTTTTAAAAAATTGTTTGTTTGTTTATTTATTTATTTTAGTAATCTCTACATCCAATGTGGGGCTTGAACTCATGACCCTGAGATCAAGAATTGCAAGCTTTTCTGACAGAGCCAGCCACACTTCCCCTTTACCAAGTTCTTGTGGTGGGTATATGAGGAAGATCCTCTGTAGCTCTGGCAGGGGGAAAGTAGCCATTGTGAAACATGCCCATAGTCTTCTTCAACATGCCTTCTCTCTAGAGGTAAAGATTTTGTCAGGGCCTTCCCACATCTGGAGCAAACATATTCCTTCCACTCCATTCTCCTCTAGCCTTTCTGTCTTACCTAAGAGGGTAAAACACAGTCAGCAGAGGTCAGGCTTCAAAGAAATAGACTAGAAGTGCTACAGCCAGAGAAGGAAAGGGGAGGAAGCTATGCTTCAGAGAAACACTTGTGAAGTTCATAACCCTGGGTCCTAGGCCCACTAAAGTGCAGAAATTTGATCATAAGGCTATAGGACATTTTCCTCCCCATACTTTGTCAAGACTCCAATGAAATAACAAAGATTACAGCTGAGAGATCAGGAAGATACAGACTTCTCTGAGGAGGAAGAGTACTTAGGGAAGTCTAAAGTCAAGAGGTGCTACAACACTAAGGATGTGAGAGGAATTTGACGCCTCTGGCCCCTACAGCTAAACAAACATTAAACATAACCTGACTCCTACCCTGTGACCATAAATCTTCACATTAAGGACCCATTTACCTCAGTTCCTATAACCTGATATGGCACATCTAGCTTTCAACATAAAATTACAAGGCATACTGAAAGGCAAAACAAAACTAAATACACATATTGAAGAGAAAATGCCATCCTTGGATCCAGGCTTAAATATGACACAAATTTCGGAATTATCAGACATGGAACTTAAAATAGCTATGACTATATGCTAAGGGCTCTCATATAAAAAGTGGACAACTTGTAAGAACAGAGGACTAATATAAGCAGAGAGAATGAATCAAAAGGAGATTCTAGAAAACAAAAAGCACTGTAACAGAGAGGAGGAATGATTTTGGTAGGCTCATCAGTAGACTCGAAACAGCCAAAGGAAGAATCACTGGGCTTAAACACGGGTCAGTAGAGACTTCCCAAACTGAAATGCACAGAGGAAAAAAGTATGAAAACAAACAAACAAAAAAACCCAAGACAGAACTGAACATTGAAGAACTAAGGGACAATTTCAAAACATCTAATACATGCATTGTTGGACTATCAGGAGAAGAAAGGGAGTGGAACAGAAGAAGAATGAACAGCTGGTAACATTCCATTTACTTTTCCAGAACAAATGACAGACTCCAAACCACAGATCCAGGAACAGAGAACATCATGTGGTTTAAAGGAGCTCCCACTCTCGACTCCAAACAAAACAGATATCCCCTAAACAAAAAAGCATCTCTCATCTAGGCATATTTAAACTGTAGGCAAAAAAAGACAAAGAGAAAATCTTGAAAGGAGCTACTGGGTGGGCAGTGGTTGTGGGAAATCACATACCTAGAGAAAAACAAGGATAAGATTTATGCTGGATTCCTAATCAGAAACCATGCAAGTAAGAAGAGAATGGGATGATATATATATATATAAAGGTGATGATATATATGTATATATATATAAAGATTTTATTTATTTATTTGACAGACAGAGATCACAAGTAGGCAGAGAGGGAGGCAGAGAGAGGAAGGGAAGCAGACTCCCCGCTGAGCAGAAAACCTGATGTGGGGCTCGATCCCAGAACCCTGAGACCATGACCTGAGCCAAAGGCAGAGGCTTTAACCCACTGAGCCACCCAGGCACCCCGGAATGATATATGTTTTTAAAAAGATTTATTTACTTATTTTGGGGAGAGAGGGAGCAGGCATAAGTGGGAGGGGCAGAGGGAGAGACAGAGAAAATCTCAAGCAGACTTTTGCACTGAGTGTGGAGCCCAACATGGGGCTTGATCTCATGACTCTGAGATCATGACCTGAGTTGAAACCATAAGCCATTTGCTCAACTAACATGCCACCCAGGTTCCCCTGAAATATTTAAGGTGTTAATCAAAACATCCTCTAACCTAGAATTCTAAATCTAGTAAAATGTGAACTTCATAAGGGAAGATGTAAAGACTTTCAGAATAGCAAAAATTGAAGAAATTTATTACCACCAGGATTGTCCTATGAGAAAAGTTAAAAAGAAGTTCTTTAGGCAGAAGAAAAATGGTATGTCAGAGACTTGGATCTACATAAAGAAAGGAAGAGCATTGGCAAAGGAATCAAGATAAAGTCATTTATTTTCTTACTCTTTTAAAGATTTATTATTTATTTGAGAGAAAGAGTGTGCATGCATTTGAGTGGGGCATAGGGCAGAGGAAAAGAACCTCAAGCAGACTCCCCACTGAGCGCAGTACCTGACCTGGGGCTTGATCCATCAACCTGCGATCATGACCTGAGGGGAAATCAAGAGATGAGACACTTACTGACTGAACCACTCAGGCGCCCCTTGTTTTCTTATTCTTACTTGATCTAAAAGATAACTTTTAGAGGCAATAATAATAACAGCTGGGTGATAATTAGCATATGGATAATTGAAAATAAGGACAACAATGTCACAAGGGACAGAGGAGCCGAACCAGTAATGCTTTGCAACCAGGAGCTACACATGAAGAGGTATGGTGTCATTTCAGAGTAGATTTAGATTAGGTGAATATGTATATTGTATGCTCTAGAGTGAGCACTAGCATTTTTTTAAAAGAGGTATAAAAAAAGAAATATAATTGATACACTGATAAGATAAAATTGAATCATGTGAAATGCCAATTGGAACCTGAGAAGGAAAAGAGGGACAAAAAAAGAAACAAAGGAACAAATGCAATAATGGATACCAGTTACAAACATGGTGGAAATTAATCCAAATATACCATTTGTCACTTTAAATTTAGATGGTCTCCATATACCAACCAGAAGGCAGAAATTGTCAGAGTGGAGAGTGTATTAAAAAAAAAAAAGACCCAACAGTATGTTGTCTACGAGTAATACACACACACACACACACACACACACACACACAAAATCTTTAAACACAAAGACTCAGCTTAAAGATAAAAGGATGGAGATTAATACTGAAAGGCTTTTGTGAATGTGTGTGTCAGGGGAGCATGTGTTAGGGGACTGGACTCTATTTAAAAGTCTTGTTGGGGGCTGGGGTGGGCAGGCATCCAGGAGTAATTTATCCTCACTCACATGGATGACTGGAAGGCATCTGTCCCTTCAGCAGGAGGCTTTCTGGGCCTGGGGTTGCTAGAGTAGAGGCTCTCAAGCTGTGGGCTCTGAGCCAGCAGCATCAGCATCACCTGGAAATCTGTTAGAGATGCAGATTCTTGAGCTCCAACCCAGACCTACTAAGACAGAGCTCTGGAGGTAGGGCGCAGTAATCTGCATTGAACAAGGCCCCCAGGTATTTCTGATCAGCACTCAAGTTTGAGAACCTCTGTTGCTGTGCATGTTCATATGAGTTTGGTCATGGACCAAGCTCTGGGCATTATCAAGAACAGGTACTCTTTCTTCAGACATAGGCTTTCTTATACTACTGACTGTGTAGGGATACATTTATTTTTCTAGCCATACTGTAACCTCCTGGAAGAACATGGTATGTCATATTTATCTGTAAATACTCAGTGCCTCGCTTTGCAAGGGTTGGTCCAAGATCAGAAGCATGAGAAGCACTGTATCACCCCGTGTCAGGTGAAGACTGTAGCATCTTGAGCCCCATCCTAGTTGAGTTGTACTGAATCTGCATTTTAACACGATTCCCAGAGAATGTTATGGAATATCTGATGAATAATTGGGTAGAAAAAGTGCTTATTAAGGAAAGCATGCATTAAAAATTGAGTAAAGAAAATAAAAATAGCCATTTTTATTTGTTTGTTTTTTTTTAATCAAGGGGGGGACGTCCTAGACAGAGATTCAGGGCTATCTGGTTATATCTGGAAGAAATATGGTGCCTCCTGGACTGAAAGCTATGTGAAGGGAGAAGGGAGCAGGAAGCATTAAGTCTTGAACCATCCAGAGCCACGGGGATGTGGCTGAGAGGATTTTGAAGTGTTTGTGACTTTGGTTCTTGTCCAAGTCCTTACTCACTAGGTTTCACAGAAGATGGGAGTCCCTTGGAGAACAGGTGTGTTATCCATAAAATCTGATAAGGCTGTTTCTCTAAGACATTAAGGCATAAGCCCCACAGCTTTGATACTCCCACAACAGAGCGAAAGAGAAAGGGTGGGGACCACTGTGCAGCATTGGTGTCTAAGGGGTTCCAGGAGTTCAGCTGTGATGGGAAAGGGGACATCTGGTGGGAGGCAGAGGGACAGTAGCAGCACTCATATGGGGTGGACATGTCCATAAATATACCTGAGATATCCCTGGAAACTCTAAGAAACACTTAAAGTGCCCTGCAAGAGGTGCCCTTCAAGGGTATGACCCAAGAAAAATGAGTTATTTCTGCTGGTATCCCCCCACTAGCTCCCACAGGCTGTGCAGGGATGGCTAAAGTCCCACTAATTTTTCAGAACAGTTTTGTGTTTGCTCTCATTCTGATTGTTCCTTTAACTAGCCTTTTGGCTAGCCTGCAGAAACATCTAGAACTCATATGAGAAAAAGCCCAGGAAGCAATATTATGTGGGATAAGTTTTCTTTGTCCTGTGATTTGATCTGTTTCTCTGCTTTTCTTTATTTTGAGAAACATGATTCATTAATATCTCCTTGAAATAGATAATGTGGGCCAGCATATTTGTGAATTTCTTTGTCCCGTCTGGGCTTTATTCTCTTTGAATAATAGAGTTTGAAATTGGTTGAACTGCAAACTACCCACGTTTCTCAGCTTTTATCTTATACTTTATGAGTTTCCCCCTAAGAACACTGAATTTGCTTTCCAGGACTTCGCTGTGTGCTTTATTTCCTCTATGGAAAGACCCAGGTAAAGTTTAAATTACAGTTAATTGATAGAGGCCAAGAAGGTAGATAGAAAAATTTAATTAGTTTCCCTGCAAAGTAATGTGTATTAATCTGACTTTCCACACTAGAGACTAACATATTTTAACTTAAGGGGCACACGAAGTGTTCTGTTTAAATATACAGGGTCTGAGTCATTCTCCCAGCTTATTTTCTGTCTAGACAGAGAAGAGAATCAAATCCCTTTTAAATTATAAAATTGTTCTGTGATTAGATATCACGGCTGTCTCCTGAGGCACTCACGGAACATCATAAATAGTTAACACTGTTAGAACTTCATTGTATAGGAGGCACGAAAGAGATGCTGTTGGGGTCCTGGGCTGCGTGCCCTCAGCCTCCCTCTGCGTTCAGCTGCAGGTTGATGGGAGCACTCAGGAAGCCACCTCCCAGCTTGAGCACTCATGAGTGTCAGCTTTCTGCCCTAGTACTTCTCCAAAGTGCAATGAGCTTGCTCAGCACAGGTGCTCAGGCCTGGAAGTGGGGGAGGGAGTTGGTGTCTGCTCAGTGACCAACAACCACTGGGGGTAACATTTGGTGGATAGATGCCCCAACCCAACGTAAGGTGTGGCGCTCCTAGGTGCAAACTAAGTGGGGTAGGAAGCTGGGCTTCCTTCTTGAACTTTGGAGGAAGAGTGATTGTTGTTGTACTTCAAAACAAAAAACACTTTTAGATCAATTTGAAAAAGAAATGAGAACTTTTCTGTTCATGGGGGCTTTTTTGAATTTCATGGCCTGGGTGGGCCAGCCTTCACCCTGTTTATTCGTTTCCACCTTTACCATATGGAAATTCTAGAAGCCAGAATTTGTAGTAAGCAATTTGGCACCTTCTCTTGTGCGGGGAAATGCTGAATCTTGTGCCCCACTGCTCTTGAGAGAGCTTAAAAAGCCCTACCATGGAACCTGCATGAGGTGTGTGCGGGCAATGGGCAGGGGTTCGTGGTTGTGGCAAACGTGGTTGTGGCAAACCACTTGGAAGACAACGTTGTAGGAGGTCACGGAGAGGACGCAAGCCCCGGTTTGCCTGCGAGCTGGGTGGGGCAATCAGGGGCTCCTGACCCCCACCCTTGTTTGGAACACGAGTCCTTTTACCTTCTCCAGCTGCAGCCTGCTTCAGGTGCACGACCTCGTTGAGACCACCAGGATGGTCCAGGGGCTGATGCTGCGACGCGGCTGTATAAACTGGCAGACGGCCGCTGGCGGGAACGGAGTTACTCCTCTCGCTGCTGCCGGGGACCAGTGTCATAGGTCAGTTCCGTTGCGGTTAAACCTCCAATCTACCAGTCCGGCGTGGCCTGTCTCTGTCTTGTGTCTCTCCTTGCTGTGTACACGGGGAAGTTTCAGGTTTCACTCCGGGAGCCCCCAGGGCTGTGGATGGGCAGAGAGTGAACTAGCCTGAGACCAAAGAAACCAGCCTCGGAAGAGTAGGCCTCCCCTGGAGGGGGCAAGGTAGGGCGGATCCTGGGTTGGTTATATGTCTTTGTGCGGGGGAGGGCTGGCTTGTACCCCCTCACTGGTGCTTGTGGACAGCCACGTGAACGTTGGGGTGCCGCGGAACCACCAACCAGCTTAAGATGGACCTTTGAGGCCCCGGGCAAAGTGCAAAGCAGAGAAGGGAAGCAGGTGGTGCCTGGAGGGCTAGCGTCTCCTGTGGGCAGGTTAGCCCCGATGCCCAGCTCCGGACTGAAGTCTGAGTTAGAAAGTTGTAAGAAGAGCTAAGGTTAAAGAAGGTGTCCGCAGGGCATGTGGGTGGCTGGGTGGGTTGAGGCCTCTGCCTTCCGCTGGGATCGTGATCCCGGGGTCCTGGGATCCAGCCCCGCATTGGGCTCTCTGCTCGGCGGGGAGCCTGCTTCCTTCTCTCTCTCTGCCTGCCTCTCTGCCTGTCAAATAAATAGATAAAAATCTTAAAAAAAAAAAAAAAAAGGCCTCCACGATGTTGCAGGTGTCTGGGCTGGCAGGCTAGGTGGGAGAGCGGGGTAAGCTGGGAAAACTTAGCGGGCCGGTCTACAAAACAAGGACAACTCCGGTTGTGCAGGTGAGGATCTGGAGCACTTGTAACAAAACTTTCTGGGGTCTCTCTTTGTTATGTTCAGAACCACTTTCAGATTTCATCAAGGAACTCCCGGAGTTACAAACCCATCGTGCAGAGATGAGCTTGAACAGAAGGGATTCTGAAGCCCTTCAGGTCTAAACATGTTGCCTAACAGTTGCCTTTGAATTTGGTACTTCTAATGTTTGCCGTTTATACCTTTGCAACTGGGAAAGGGAAGGTGGAGAAAAGCAGGCAGACACCATAATCAAACTCATTTGTAATCACTTCAAAATTATTTTAAAATTATGATCATTTTAGGGAAAAGTGGCAGTTTCCTCTTCTGCTTTGCTTGGGAGTGGCTAATATCGAATTTCTCATTTATGTGAGGTAATGGCTGTCTGGAATCCATGTTGAGAAGAATTGTGAGCCCATAAGCAGGTGTAACAAGGGAATTAGTAGGACACTGACTATCAAAGCCAGTCATCTATTTAAGAGAAAACCGCTGTTTTTCTATAACCTATTTGACATCATTGGTCCAATGTTATGTTAACAAGTTGCACTTATCAGGTGAGACCACTTGAAAGTCTTTTGGAGTTTTAAATTTACTAGGTTTTAATATTCAAGTTCTTGGTTGTAAACAACAGGAACTTAAGCAGAAAACAGCTGCGTTGTAGGGCATTGGGTAATTCACTGAATCTTCACGAAGACTGGAGAACCCAGCTCTGAAAATGGGCAGCAATCAAGATTAGCCAGGTATGGTCACATGTAGGTGACTCTAGTGCCATGAGGTGCTCGCCACTGCCTCTGACATGACCACTGCTCTAGGACATTGTCTGCAGTACTCTTGGATTTCTAAGAAGCTTAACTTTTTATGAAAAACTTCAAGCATACGTCATAAGAATATAATGAATCTTCATGAATCCATTCCTAGATTCTTTATTACAATTCTGCCAACCTTAATCTATTCTCTAAAGCATTGTTTTCTTGCTGGAATATTTTGAAGCAATCCTAGACATCCCAATAAGTCACTTATAAATACTGCTTTAAGTTAATCAGAGGAGTTTAAAAAAATTTCCCCACAGCAGTATTATTCTAATTTGAGATACTGTCTTATAAATCTTAATAGGATTCTCCTTCTTAGTAAATCCTATTACTCCAAGATTCATTCTCACATGAGTACGTTCTTGGAGCCAGGTAATTGGGGGAGGGAATGGCCATCCTTTTAGCATTCATGATGGAAGACTGGGCCATCCCTCCCCCTTCCCCCAAACTATCTTGGGATTATTTCCTAATAAGAAGGGTGTATACATTCTGGGCAGACAAAATGGTAGATAAAGCCTAGTAGAGATTGGAACGTGTTCACACGACCATCAGGTGAGTAGCCACTTGTCAAAATTGCAACTTACATTTCCCAATTGCCTTTGACTTACAGCCTAGCATTGTTCTGTAACTCTATAAAAATACTTCAATCGTCATTAAGCTTTGATTTAAAGCAGTATGGTTTCCACCTGGATGGAAGGCTATTTTCTTCTTGGGAGGTTTATTAGCAATAACATATGTAAATCTATGCACACTTTCCTTTGATACGTTCTCTTGGGAAAAATTACACCAAGAAATTATTAATGTACACGAAAACAACAGTTAAGATTCCCAGAGGATAATCGAAGCATTGAATATTTTTACATATTTTAAGGCATCCACTAATATTAATGGAGGGTGGCAGGGTTGAAGAGAGGCTATTAAAGTAATTTTATGTGTTGATATACCTAAAAGGACTTGGTCAATGAATGGGTTTATACCAGAAGAATTAAGCATGTAAGATGGAAAGAATAGTAGGCTCTCGGCTTGATCTGATAGTATCCTTAATGCAAATTTATAATCTTGTATGAGACGTGAGCTGCTGGGGTGCATGGGTGGCTCAGTTGGTTAAGCTACTGCCTTTGGCTCAGATCATGATCCCAGGGTCCAGGGATGGAGTCCCACATCTGACTTCCCCTCCTCCTCAGAAGGCCTGCTTCTCATTTGCCCTCAGCCTGCCATTCCCCCTGCTTGTGCTCGCTCTTTCTCTGTCAAATAAATCTGTAAAAAGCTGCTAATATTTCTCATTTTGAATCAAATATTCACTTTTATTTGCACTTCTTGTGTCTTTCATGGTTTTTGTCCCTCACCAGAGATCATGACTGGTAACTACAATCTAATTTCTAACAACCATCACTGGGGACCAGAATTAGAAAATAAACGCAAATATCTGTTGATTGGTATTGATCTAATCACTATGGGGATAGAGGGCATAACTAGATACTCCCATTCTCCCAGGAGATCAGGGGAGATGAGTAACAAACATAGAAGATGAAGGTATCTGTAAGGAGCTAAAGCAAAAACTTAGTGTTTAGAGAGGGGCAAGAATTTTGCCTGAAGGGATCTAGGAAGGCTTTCTGGAATGGCATTTGAGCTGGAGTTTTAATAGTTTAAAACATTTTATGTGGAGGAAGAACATTCAAGAAAGTACAGGTGGGCACTAGGAATTGCCCAGTTGGATAGAAAGAGCGAGAGCGAGCAAGAGAGAAAGTGTATAGACGTTATCCCCCTGGTCCGATTCTGACTAAAAACCAGACCTTTCAGAGTTCATTTGCAAATGCTAAAAGCAAAAAAATGTTTCCAAGTTAGTAATGAAAACTATACAGAGAAATGGTCCTTGTCATACAATCTTCCTAGTGGAGGGGCACAGGAGCAGAGCTCTGCCAGCCCCAGCTCCACGGAGTGGGCAGACACTGTGGGCCCACAGCCCCACGGGGAGTTGGTCTGGGGACCAGTACTCCCAGGCTATCTGAGCTGGCCTCCGCCATGTTTCTTACCTATATTCCTCTCTGGTGGTGACTTTGGGGCCTGCTGTTTGCCAGCAGAAGGCTTTAAACCATACGGAGTCCCAGGGCTTTGCAGCTGGATCTTGCCTGTGGTTTTGTGTGAAAATCAGCTAAAGCAGGCTCAAGCACTCCTTGTATGTGTACCTTTCCAAGCTGTGTGAGGGAGCTGGCCATTTCCCTGGGTGTGGATACTGGCTCCAGTGCTTAGAAATCCGATTTCAGGCAAGTTCATTCTGTTTTCCCCATCTGTAAAATGGTGGTAGCGGCCTCGTTTTCTTGTGGGGTGGTTCTGTGTGAAATAAGTATGAAGTACTTAAAATAGTGATAGGAGTGTTAGCGCTCACTGGGGCACCAGGGGGTGTGGAGGGAGCCGTGGGTGGTGAAGGGATGCTGGGCTCCTTCGTGCACAACCTTGAGAGTGAGGCCAGGAGTGGATAGCAAGAGCCCCGCATTCTGGAACCCCTGGGCTTGGCCTGGATGAGGGTCCTCCTTTCTGAGCTTGAGATTATTTGAAGGGGTTAACTGTTCCCTTCACTACCATTCTAGCTGCTGCAGGGGAGCTGGGTCCCTCTTCTATGTTTCCTAAAGGCCAGCCTGGAAGAGGTCTTTGGTGTGGCCCCAATGTGACTATGTCTGCATTAGCCTGTCCTACAATGAAATGCCATGCAACTGAATCCGCGGAGTGGACAGCCCCTGCAGAGGACAGGTGGGACATGTGAAGGTGACCCCTATGGATGGACTCCCTGCGCCAGGAAACTTCCATTCTAGAGCAGTTCACGCAGTAGCAACAAGGGATTACGGGATATGAAAGCATGCAAAGGGAGATACACTTGTCAAGCGTAAAAGACTAAGATGATAGAGGACTAAGAAGTGAAAATTCAGGCAACTGTAAATCTTTGAGCCATTTCGTGTACCTCGAAGGCATTGCCTTCGTCAATACAAAGCCTTCCATTGCTGTGTTGAATGGGTTTTGTGGAGCAGAAAACATAAAAGTTAGATTACCTCTGAGGAAATCAGTGCCTGGAACCCAAGCGCTGCCGGTCACACTGCCGATTACCCAAGGACTGCCATGCTCACGGGGCCAGACCAAGCTTGACCGGATGAATTAACCTCCTCAGTGCTCCTGGGCTGAGTCTGTGTGTCCCTAGGGGAAGCTGGCCCGCTGGGATTTCCTTGCCCATGCTTCCGCTGAACAAAGTTGTGACACCATGTTTGAGGTGAGCCCTTAGTGCTCATATATTCAAGGGCTGATTTCTTTTCCCAGGGCAGGAGAAAGGCCTCTTATCCTTTCAGTCCTGGGTGGGTAAAACATTTTTTCTTGATGGTTCCTAGCTTCTCCTCCTCTTCCCTGGGGACTCCTCACAATGGAGCTGCCCCTCTGAACTGTTCATGGATAGCAGAGTCAAAACCGTGGAAAGAATGTCCGTTTCTGGGGGCACAATGGTGGCTCAGTTGGTTGAGCGGCTGCCTTCAGCCCCGGTCATGATCCCAGGGTCCTGGGATCTAGCCCCCCATTGGGCTCCCTGCTTGGTGGGGAGCCTGCTTCTCCCTCCCCTGGTGCCAGCCACTCTGTCTACTTGTACTCTTTATCTCTGTGAAATAAGACTTAAAAAAAAAAAAAACAGTCAATTTCTGAATATGCCTTAGAGACCACATTGTCTAGTAGTTGCTATTTTTTTCCTCCCCAGAGAATAACCAAATTTAGAAAGATTTAGGGCTACTGCTTACTTTCTATTCTTGCTAGAGTATTACTCCACAATGTCTGTCCAACCGTAGCCTAATAGGCTCCAGTCTGATCTAGCCCACTTCTAAAAGAAATATTGAGTTTCAGAGATGGGGAGCAGTTTACCTGCAGGTCCCTAACTCAACCTGTAAGTGGCAGAGGTGAGACGGGTGAAGGAACCTCAGGTTCTGGTTTTCTATCTTTATATCATTTCCACATGTGCTCAGATTCTCTAAGCTGTTTACATATTGTAATTGCCTTAATCTCTTCCCTTTATCTGTTTAGAGAGCACCAAATATTACAGGTCTCCTTCTGTACAAGCTGACCACACTTGGGGGACATGGAGATCCTATAAGGGAAATGGAAGCCTCTAACAGCTCTACTCTGGATATTTCCAAATGTCTCCCGTGATGAGCATTTTTTTGAAGAGAAAAGCCTAAAATAGGGTAGAGTATCTTTCCATCAGGAAAATACCAACAGCTCACAGGATCCATCTTAGCCTTTCTGACATTTCCCAGAGAACCTGCAAGTTGTTCACTGTGATTTGGAAATAATGAAGGACGTTACACGTCTTGCAGTAATACGGGTTTTCCCAAATGTGTTACATTTATCAATGGTATAGAAGATGACTTCAGCCTAAAGATCAAACCTTTTATTTTAATAGGTATAAATAGGTATTTAACGTATGCAATAAAATGAGCACGACAAACCTATATAACATTTTATTGCTTAGAATGGAGCTAAATATAAAAGCAAGGGGACTTAAAGAGAAATGTTAATATAAATAGCAACCAAATTTGGCAAAAATTGGAACAGTTGTGTCCAATGTTCCATCTACAACTACAATTTGGGAAACACTCATGAAGGCCATGTGTAACAGGTGTACATCGAGCCATTATAATGATCTTCAAAACCTGGGAGCACCACAACAGATCCCACAGTTTATGACTGTAAAGGAGATTTTCACTCCCATGAGTGGGGGAAGAACTTAGTCCTGAGCCTTTCTCAAATAGTAAACATGATCAGGGGCTTTTCCCAGGTGGATTCGAGATTCTTTTCTCCATTCCAAAGTGGTACCCAGATACCTAGCTGTGGCCGCCTTCTTCCCGGCACCCTCCACCTCCAGGAGGTCCCTCTGGTAACTGCTTACTGGCTGGAAGAGGAGAGGAGAGCCGTTTTCTTCTGGGTCGCCTGTATTTCCCCTGCCAGGCAGGGCCTTGTCCACATGGCTCATTCAGCCTGTGGGCTGCAGGGGACCTCACTCAGTCTGGCCCGTGATGCTGATGGTCTGTGCTGCCCAGCGGTCCCTCCTAGGTGTGCAGCAGCTTCCCCTCCCACTGTGTGCCCATCGCCCTCCTCCCCTCCCCTCCCGTGAGTATTCACATACAGAATCAATACACCTGGAACTTTCCTAAGCCCACTGGATCTGCTGGACCTCAGATGGGTCTGAGGTTGTTGGTCCCTCTCCTCAGCTGTGCTTTTTCTGCCATCTCCTCTCCCTTCTTCATACCAGGTACCCCTGCGGGGATTGTTGCTCTGCTCTTCTAGTTCCGCAAGGCCAATCTCCAATATTGGACGGGAGGTGGATGCCCAGAGGCTTCTTCTCTCATTGCCTTGTTTTCCATGCCATTCCCTCTCTCCCATACTTTTTAACTTGTTTTCGATCTTTGTGCCCTGGCTCCCTTGGTGACTCATCCAGTCTCACGGGGGGCAGGTCAGATGAATAGGACTGAGTGGTACCTGTTTTCATGAACTTTATATCCCATTTGGGTTTAGAAATTAAAAAGGCAAGGGGCACCTGAGGGGCTCAGATGGTTAAGTGTCCACCTCCTGATTTTCAGCTCAGGTCATTGTCTCAGGGTCGTGAGATGGGGCCCTGGGTCTGGTTCCATGCTAGGTAGGAAGTCTGCTTGATGATTCTCCCTCTCCTTCCCCCTTTCGACCCTCCCTCCTCTGCAAAATAATAGGACATTAACATAATACAAACTACGAGTTTTTAAAAAAAGAGAGACTGTGATAGAAATAATGCTAAAAGGAACACCATTTACTCACAGTTTTGCTTATTCAGAGGAGCAAAGATTAAGTGTAGAATTATTAGGGAAAAACTCTGTTTTCAAAATTCTGGAAACCTCTCCAGGTGTTCTAGGAGAAGCTGGTAATTCAGGAGGCTTGGGGGCATGTTTCTAATATTTTGAGCTGGGAATGAAAGGAAATAGTCATTAAAATAGTCTGGGTCCAATTAGGAGACAAAGCACACTGTAACTTGAACAGGGCAAGCTTAATAAATTAACTGTGCCTAGATATTACCTACTAAGGTGTTAGAACTATAAAGAACACTGGAAGATAAAGGGAATGGTCTCTGTGTCTAGGGCTGTGGCAGAGCACCAGGGAAGGAACCACCCTTGAAGGAGTTTTTCTTCCTTCCTGCCCTCATTAGGGCAAAAATCTGGATCTAATCAGGGAGGGCATGGCTGATGCCAGCAGGGTGGTGAAGTAGGTGGAGATGTACCTGTGGCACTCTCTGGGCCTCTACCCTCTAGGGTGCCAGGGGAAGTGGTCCCCAGGGGACATGCCTTGCTGTAAAACTTCCTGGGGAGCAACTTGTGAACCAGGTGGAGCAGCGCTTTCCTCCTCCAGGGTCTCTCCAGAACCTTCTATTGGGGAAGTTTAATGCCATGCCAGTTGTTGAAGGGGAGGAATGCTCTCGAATCCCAGGAAGCCAGTGGAGGGTAGCTTTGGAATGGAGAGGCAAATCAATCACCTCCCCTTCTTTTATGGTTGAGGGTCACTTCTGGGGCCTTCATTCACCAGCACTTTTGGCTTTGTCCCATAAAGGCCAATCCTACTCCTGTGGCTGGAGAAAGCCCCCAGCTCCTCCGCCTATGATGAGCCACTCACTATACCACATGGTGGGGGCCCTGTAGATGTGAGTGCAGAATTCAAGTATCTGCAGCAGGAACTTCATACCATCTGTATTGACCCCTGTGTACATATTAGAAGGTAGACTTTGTGAGGATGGGAGTTCTGTCTGTCTGTAAACTGCATGTAGCGTAGGCTTGGTTCACTTTTGGCAAATTAACAGATTTCCCATGGCCTCAAGGAAAGTATGTGATGAAAAGCATCTCTAGCCTTGGTGCTCCTGGGGTTATTAGCTCTGGGCTCCAGAGATCTCCTTCCCTGTGTTAAGCTGGTGAGCATAGAGCCCTCCAGAGCAGCCCACCTTGTCTCTTTTACAGTGACTGTGCATGTCAGCTTTGAAGGGGCAAGAGTGAACTGTATCTAATACTTCTGGACAAACACAGGGCTTGAGATCACTCATTTTTCAATTGCGGGTCATAACCTCTGCCCTGGCCCAGGCTCTCTGGACGTATTTCACTGCAGATGAAAGATGGCTTAATCCTCTGCCGTTCATGTCCGGAAATCTTTAGCCATTAACCACTTACAGCACCATCAGCGAATTCAATTTGTACTTTGGTTTCAGCATAAGAACATTTTCAGCTCTGGTGTTTTATTTACGAATACTGTTTTGAGAGAGGTTTTGTATTTCAGGATAACTTATTTTAGGATGAAAGTCTGTTTAGTTTGCTCTAACATCAAATCTTCTTTGGGCCAAATATTCACCTTACTTGATATTTTTATGGATCCAGATTTTTTAAGTGGAATAAAGGGAACAGAACCTGAATCAGGGTGTGGACTTTGGAGTCTGACTAGAGGTCCCGCTAACTCAAGTAGAGATAAGTACAAATTCCAAACTAGTTGGATGATAAATTTTCTGCTGTTCTCTAAATTTATCCTAGAACTGACAGTCAGGTCTTTTAAAATGACGGAGGGCACTAATGCATGATTCAAAACTAATCTTAGGAGCCAACACAAAGTCGAGAAGCTTTATCAATGCTGGGTAGATCAATAAGGTTTAAAATGAAATATCCTAAATCAAGAGTGAGTAGATGTTAATCCAAATCCTGATTCCGTATTGGGAAGGTTCTGTGTGAGTTGGGAGATGGAGTTAAGAGGTCACCAGAAGAAAAAGACCTTTTTCTTCTCTCTCCCCCCCACCCCCTCTCTCTTTTTAAAGTGATGGCTTTTACACTCAGGAATTATGTCTGCTAAGGAACATCTCTCACAGAGGTTTTTCCCTTCACCTTCTTCAGATTTACATTCGCAAGCACTTGGGGAAGCAGGGCCATGGTGTTCTCTGGTCCTGCCTGAGAGTGTGGTGTTTTTGGGAAGGGATTTGGTGAGGTGGCTGAGAGCTGGGTGTTGTTCATTTGTAGTACAGGAATGACAGTACCTACTCCCAAGTTTGTTAAAAAGATTAAATGAGGTCCTGGTCAAGTATATAGCACTTAGCACATAGGAAACAGTAAAACCTGTAGATAGGATTATTTTCGTTGAATATGATGTCGTTTGAGGTGGCAAGTTCTCCCAAGTTGTGCTTTTCATTTTGGATTTAATGCTTCAGTCCAGAAGTCACAGGGTTTCTTAGATGATTTTGAAGAGCTTTGAATACCATGGATTCTAACAAGCATGCTAGATTGGGACTAAAGGTGGCCTTGCTTGAAGAAGGTTTCAGGTAACAGGACTGATTCCATTTTTAAGGAATCAGGGATAAATACTTCTGCAAACCTGTTCTTGAGCATTTCTTAAGAGCAAATTTACCACCAATTCTGTTAAGTGCTAGTACTGATAAAGCTTAAATTCAGCTTTATTGGGGGAAAAGGAAAAATAATGGTAGAAAATTTGGTTTCTCCCTTACTGAAGGAACCTGGTAGGTCTGGCAACTTGGATCACCAAACTTTGTTGTCGAACTGTCTTTGTTGCTCTGTCACTCTTAGGATTCTGTCCCTGTGGTTCAAGATGGCTAATTAGGGTCCAGTCTCCACACCTACATCCCATTAGGCAGAAATGAGGAAAGAACTGTCAGGGGCAGACCACCTCCTTTAAAAGAGTCATGGGGCATGTAGGTGGCCCAGTCAGGTGTCTGATTCTTGATTTCAGCTTGGGTCATGAAATTGGGGTTGTGGGATCGAACCCTGCACTGGGCTCTGTGCTCACAGTGGAGTCTGCTGGTCCCTCTTCCTCTGCTCTCTAAAAATCTTTAGAAGAGTCTTTACAAGGGTCATAGCTGATACTTCCACTTAGATTCTATTGTCCAGGGCTTTATCATGTGGCCATGCACCTAGCAGCAGTGGTGGCCCCATTTCATGAGCTCTGTTAACTAGTGGACTTCTCCCTGGGAAGAAGGGAGAATGGATACTGGGGGACAGTAGTCTGTCTGTCACCCCTTCCCTTTGTTCTATAGCAGATCTGGTTAGCCACGTAGGACCAATGTACCCAAGGTGTGTGTTTCTGCCCTTCTTTGATAGAGCAACAATGAGGAAGGATAGGGCTCCCTCTTTTAAAATAACACTTGGTGGTATTTTACAGATGAGCAACTTCAGAGATACTATGTACCGTTTCCAAGACTATACAATATGAGGCAGAAAGGATTTGAGCCCAGGTCAGTCTGACAGTTAAAGCCTTGTTCTCCCTATTCCATCAACAAGCTGCTGTCCGGAGCGCATGGGAAGCCTCACCAGGCATGTCTGTGAGGCCACCCAAATGTACACATGTGCGCATCAGGCCAATTGCTCTGGAGATAATGATGGTTCATTCATCTAGAAAATCCTCTGCCAATAGAGTGGCAGGTCAGGTGGATGTTGGTCAAAGATCCAGACTCCAGGGCTGAGGGTTTTGCTCCAGAAGCTTCTCCTGCAATGCTGAAGGTCAAAAGAGGGAGAGCTTTGCCAAGTGTGTGTTGAACAACTTTCATCTTGAAAGAGGCACAGTGGCTCATCTTCTAGAGTCTAGTTACCCCTTTGTCCCTTTTCTCTCCACCCCCAGATAAATATGTTACAAAACTTTTATCCCCTTGTTTTTAAAAATTTGAATCCCATAAGCCTGTAGTTTATTACTAGTTTCAGAGGTTGAGTTCAGTGATTTGTCAGTGGTATATGACACCCAGTGCTCATTACATCAATGTCCTCCTTAATGCCCATCAGTTACCCATCTTGCCACCCACCTCCCCTCCAGCAATGCTCTTTCCTGTGACTAAGTCTCTTATGGTTTGTCTCCCTGTGATTTTGTCTTTTTTTTTGTCTTATTTTTTCCTCCCTTCCCCTAGGATTTTGTTCTGTTTCTTAAATCCCACATATGAGTGGGATCATAATTGTCTTTCTCTGACTTATTTCATTTAGCATAATACCTTCTAGTTCCATCCACATTAGTGCAAAAGTCAGGATCTCTTTTTTGATGGCTGAGTAGTATTCCTGTGTGTGTGTGTGTTATCCATTCCTCTGTCAATAAACATCTGGGCTCTTTCCATAGTTGAGCTATTGTGGACATTGCTGTTACAAAACTTTTGTCCCTTTAATTTGCACTACAAAGTGGGGGAAAGATCATAACTTTGTTGGACTTCACACCATGTAAAACCCAGCATGTGCTCCATTAAGATGAAACAAAAAAGTCAAAACCAAAAGCACTCATGTTGTAATAGCGGTAAAAGGTCAGGCTTACATAAATAAACACATGCTTATGATTGGTTCTTGATGGGGGCAGTACTCAGGGCACTGGAATGTGTTCTGCAGCAAGAAAGCAAAAGACCCTGATGAAGGCTTCCTGGGATTTGGGGGAAACCTTTGTTTACTCAGCAAACTGTGCAGTACATCCTACTTAATTCCTATATTACAAATGTCTTCAGGCTGTTGGGTACTAGAAGAATTGCATAATTAAGGGGTTAGTATGCCGTCTCAGAAGGAATATAGGCACTGGAATCAGAACTGGCTTGTTTTGTAGCTGGTTCTATTTTCTAAATGTGTGACCCTAGGTTGGTCTTTAAACATCAGTTTCTTCAGCTACAAAATAGGGCTAACTGCACCTGATTTCAGGGTATCTCAGAAGCCCTATATTTATCTCCTGAGACATAAGTGCCTTATGATCTAAGATGCCACAATATTATCACCTAGAATGGAGGTCAGTGCGCACATTGATTCTTTAGCTGGGGACTCTCACTAGCCCCAGTAAGCATTTTCTTTTTTTTTTTTTTTAATTTTTTTTTTAAAGATTTTATTTATTTATCAGAGAGAGAGAGAGGGGGAGAGAGCGAGCACAGGCAGACAGAATGGCAGGCAGAGGCAGAGGGAGAAGCAGGCTCCCCGCCGAGCAAGGAGCCCGATGTGGGACTCGATCCCAGGACGCTGGGATCACGACCCGAGCCGAAGGCAGCTGCCCAACCAACTGAGCCACCCCGGAATCCCCAGTAAGCATTTTCTATCTGCTCTCTATTGCTGTGCAACTGAACACCACCAAACGTCCCTAAAACCGAATTCTAGAACCTAGGCAGGGCTCAGGAGGCCCAGCTCCTTGCTGTTCCAGCTGGTGGGGCCGGGGTCACTCACGTGGCTCCATGCACCAGGACCTGGGCTGGATCAGAGAATGAAAGGCTCTACTCGCCTACCCGGCCGCACTGTTGCGATGACTGGAACTTGGGGGCTTGCTGGGTGTCTTTCTCTTCCTGTGTGATGTCTCCAACAGGGTAGCTAGAATTGCATAAGAGCGCTCCAGGTGGCAGAGAGCTCCAGGACTGCCAAAGACCATATCTGGCTCTCTAGAGCCTAGGCCTGGAGCTGGAGTGGGTGTCATGTATGCTACATTCTACTAGGGTGGAGAAGGTCTTTGGCCCAGAATCCAGGGAAAAGGACATGGACTCCATGTCTTGATGGGAGAAGGCAGAGTTTGTGGCCATTATGTATCCTTGGTAATTGTGACGTAAAAATACCTCTTCCTCAGCTCTGCCTTGACCACCAGCAGGGAGATGTTGGCAAATCCTAAATGAGGAAGATCTAACTGGTGTCACCTGCTAGAACAAAATGGCACTATTAACAGGCCCAGAAATATGTCTGGGGCTTGAGGAGGGCAGAAGGGGAGTAAATGGTCTCTCCGGAGTCCCATTTCCTCCCCAAAGTGGCATGTTCCCCAAAACCTTCATGTAATATGCTACCATAATGGTGGTTAAGGCTGTGATCAAGTTAGGAAGCCATTTAAAAGCAGCACCTTGAGATGGATAGATCACATACTCCGAAAATAGAGCTTTTCTGTATTTTCCTCCCTTATGAACAGTGATGCAGATTGCCTTCCCACAACCCTAGACACACGGACTTCCTTGATACTCATTAGAACCTACTGTGCCTTTCACAGGACCAGAGCATCCCAGAGGCATTCTATGGCAGATGCTGCTGCCGTGAGCTCTTGTTTGTGAATGCATGTGGGCATGCCTGTGAGTGTGCACAAGTGTGTCAGTGTGTGCATAGGGCTGTGAAGACGAATGGGTCTGGGACTGTGGGGGTGTGCATATGGGTGTGAGTGTACGTGCACGTGAGTATGTGTGGGGGTGTGGAGACAGCGTGCGAGTGGGAACAAAATCAACCCTGGGCAAAGGCAGGAGGTCACATGGAATCCTGATTCACAGTGATGTGATTAGGACCTGCCAGCCTCTTGGAATATTGCCTGGCTCCAAAGCCTGTGGCTCCTTCTGCTCCTTGCTGGTGGTGACACATCCAAGTCTTTTTTAAGTGATGGAAAATAAATGATCTCTGTCAGTGCAGGGGAGTCTGCAGCCAGATATTGAAGGTACAGGGATCAGGATGCTGGGCAGATGGGGGGGGCGGTGCTGTGTGAGGTAAACCGGTCACCGGTTCTGGAGCCCAGCCTGCCTCCCCTTCATCCTGATAGTGGGTGTCCTTGAGAACAGTGCGCTGTGATTAGCCATTTTCCTTCTGCTTTTGAGGGTGGTCCCTACCAGCCCCTGCAGACCCTTCTATTCCAGGCTCCAGCGTACCTATTACATCCTCCCATTTTATTTTAAAGCACTGAAACCCCATGGATCTAGGAACTGGAAGGAGCAAGGGGACAAGCTTTTTTTTACCTACCAGTCTCCCCCCTTCTCTCCCCCTTTAGAACCTTTCAATAGCAGGATGAGATTTTCTTAAGCCTGGGAAAAATTTCCCTCCTCTTGTTTTCACTTTTAAATTCTGTGTATTTCTCTATGGGTTTGTTTTAAGTTCGGGATGATTGATGGGTTTGCAACGAAGGAAATAACAACTCTGTAAAAATAATAAAGAACAAACAAATGGTGCTTTTCCTCCTGTACAATGTCTCTTTGAAGTTTCCATAGAGCAGGGTACCCCAAGCCTGATGCCCAAGCACCAGCCAGGCCACCGCTGCCTAGAGAAGACCAGGGTGCTTCACCAAGGGTTTCCATCCCACTGGGCTTTGAGATGGACAGGTTAATAGCCTGAGTAAGATTTGACTTGTAGAGAAGCCAGCATGAATAATTGAAGACGCCTGTCCTGCTGAGTGCCCAGTAGCACGAGAAGATGCAGATCTGCTTCAGTCTTGCATGGAACGATTCTTACACTACTGATGGTCCCTGGAGACCCACACTGGATAGAAGATGCTGTTCAACAGTGCTAAATAGGGGGAAAAAAAATCTAGCAAATGGGACAATGTTTCATTCACCGTCTACTTTAAGACCTTTCTTAATGCCCACATGTTATCTGTAAAACCGGAATTGTGATCGTTTTTGTGGTCTCTTAGAAATCAGTAGTTTTAATAATTGTGTGAAACCTGTTGTTGCTTTTTAATCGGTATCTCCTGGTATTCCATGGATTCCAGCTCTAGTTACTTAGGGTTGAGCTAATCAGATATTCTTGTTTTCCAGAAAAGATTCACAAAGCCTGGGGAAGGGATGGGTCTCGCCCGGTCTTGCCTGACCAAGAATCGCAAAGGAGGTCTCGCCATTCCAGTTCAGTCAGGAGCCAGAAACCAAGCAGTAATTTGAACATGAAAGTTCCATATAAAGAGTTATTAACTATTTACTGGAACTTTATGAAGGGGGGATAGGATAGGAAAAAATTCTAAAATACATCCTAGGGCTTTGTGATTACTCAAGGAGGGACTAACTGGGAAGGGGGGGCCTTCCTCCTCCCTGAAATTCGGACCACCTTAGAGAGGGTGTGATAATGGCCCACCACATGGCAGAGAAGCTCACAGCATTACTGGGGCCAGAGCTGTTCTGTAGCGGACTCGAGCTATGGACGAGCACTGGCAAGCTGGAAATACTCCTGTTAGGTTGCCGGCTGTCCTGCTGGGGTGCTGATGCTCCCTGTGGAGGGGTGCTGCTGAACTTGCCACTAGGAAACCCATGTTTGAGTCAGGGCACCCATGGAGCGTCCCGGGGTTCCATCTGCCCAAGTGCCACTTCAGGCTGCCAGGGGAGAGCGTTGTTTGTTGTCTTGCACACCAGCTCAGCATTGCAAGAGCAAATACGGAACAAACCTACAGGAGCCAGGCGGAAAGAACCTGTCCTCTTGCCAGTGTTCCTACGGATACAGGGTAATATTGTTCTGGAGGCAGGGGAGGAATACTCCAGTATCCCAGTGGGGCAGTGAAAGGTGGACTTGGAACAGAGTGACTAAATGCTAGCCAGCACAGAGGACATTAGGTCTTAGTTCTTTTACCTTCTAGGGAGCTCGTCCTTTTTCTACAAAACGTGGTATGCCTTTAATGATTTTTTTAAAAAAGATTTATTAGAGTGTGTGTGCAAGAGCAGGGGAGGGGAAGGACTGAGGGGGAGGGAGAGAGAATCCCCAGACAGGCTCCCTGCTGAGTGCAGACCCCCCACACGGGCATCAATCCCAGAACCCTGAGATCCGAACCAGAACCATATACAAGAGCCAGACGCCTGACTGACTGAGCCACACAGATGCCCCTGTTGATCTCTTCAACTGCACACCAAGAGACCCTAACTATGATGGAACTTAGATACGGACGAACAAAGTGTAAGATCTAAAACTTATTCTAAGTTTTAGTACATCTTCAGATCTGAATACTTAGGGCAGTGACTAAAACCGAGCCCAATATACGTGAGGCCACTGCACCACTAGAGAAATAACAGAATTAAGATAGTTAAACTTGTGACTTTTGAACACTTGAAAAATGGCTAGTGCCATCAAGGAACTAAGTTTCTAATCTAAACTTCAAATTTCTTTAAATTTAAAATGTAAGAATATTCAGTATTAAAACACTGTTGAGGACAACCTGGAGGCTTACATGGGAGGTTTTAGGGGCTAGGCCAGTAGGGGGTGAACCTCCAAACGATTGGCTGGCACTCAGTCACTTGGTCAAGGTCATGGGGAAACTGTGTTTCTGGGCAAAGTGAAGCATTTGCTGGACGGCTAGCCACAGCCTGTCTCAGGAGATTTAAATAGGACTGAACCCGTCCAGGGTACCAGCATAGGTCCCCGTGTGGGTTTAATCAGCTGCTCTTTTTATTTTGGACATCCTGGTTAACTCAGTTGGGGAAATAATCAAAGCTGATTTGATCTGCGTGAACTTTAGGACTTCTTAAGAGAAGACTAGGACACACACTGCTGGGGTCATGACATGAGGGGTAGAGTGGTTCTCCCCATAGGGAGGGAGCCCACGTTATGGGGAAACATTGTCAGGATCCTGAGTGTGGGTCCAGTTCAGAGGAAGCAAAGCCAAGAATTAAGTCCTAGTGATAGCATTTGAGGTGGATATCCAGACCTGTTTGCAGCTACTTCGTGTCTAGTTATATGACCCAATATATTCCCTTTTAACCTCCTCTGGTTTGGGTTGAGAGCTCTATCACTTGTAAAAATAATTCTCATATGGTATGCTATTGTAATTGTGGTCTGTGTTGACACAACACTATTCAAGCTATCTCATGAACAGGGAAGTAAATTAAAGATGTGCTTGGAGTGAACGTGGAACCCAGTAAGGAGCAGTTCTAGCTATCTGTTGTTCTCTCCCCTCTTCATGTTCCCATGGTCTCCCTCATTCTATCTCTGATGCACTGTGGACATCTGCAGGAGTCATAACTTTGATTTGCAATCAGCCATTATACTGGGGTACTCTAATGTCCACTGTGCACAGGACCAGTCCATTGGATGACTCTTGTCCTGGTAGCCTTTCTGGCTTAGCCTTTGTCCTGAATTTTTCATTCTTTTTTTTTTTTTTAAAGATTTTATTTATTTATTTGAGAGAGAGACAGTGAGAGAGAACATGAGCGAGGAGAAGGTCAGAGGGAGAAGCAGACTTCCCATGGAGCTGGGAGCCTGATGTGGGACTCGATCCTGGGACTCCAGGATCATGACCTGAGCCGAAGGCAGTCGTCCAACCAACTGAGACACCCAGGCGCCCCTGAATTTTTCATTCTTTTTTTTTTTTAATTTTTTTAAAAGATTTTATTTATTTATTTGACAGAGAGATAGATCCCAAGTAGGCAAAGAGGCAGGCAGAGAGAGAGAGAGAGAGGGAAGCAGGCTCCCCGCTGAGCAGAGAGCCCAATGCGGGGCTCGATCCCAGGACCCGGGATCACGACCTGAGCCGAAGGCAGAGGCTTAACCCACTGAGCCACCCAGGTGCCCCCTGAATTTTTCATTCTTAATGGACTGTTAATAACCTTAAAATCAGGCCAGAGCTGGTTTGGTAGGCCTTCATGTTGTATTTTTAGCTCTTACCATGGTTTTTTTCTGGTAGAATATGAGATGCCAGTGCAGTGAATATAGTAGTATTTTAATCCATGGCTAAATTGAAAGACAACAATAATACTGCTTTTCTGGACCCTCTTAGATAGCCAATATCTCCCACTTCAAAAATAGTATGCATGTAAAATAAAAATATGCACTTCAGCTAGGAATAGCTGGAGCTAACCCACTGACGTGGCTGGCTATGGGGGAGACGTTCAGCACTGCCTCTGATGGCCACTTGGTCTGCCAGCTTGCTTGTACTGTGGCTTGAGCCTGTGAAATGCAAAATGGTCACAAGTTCATTAAGAAACTTAAGAAATCTTGTGGGTGAGGTATGTGAATTGCACAGGATAAAGGCTGAGCAGTCCTGGCATAAAGCCGATGAAGGTACGTTCTGAATGTTCTTACTATGATGGTTCTTACTTGTGGTGTAGTGTATATCTATAACTTTATTTTTGGTAACACTTTCCTAATTGACAGTAGTTATAATCGTGAAATTTTAAATAACTTTCAGTGTACTCTTACCCTCTCAAAAGGGTCTACCAAAAGTTCGGATGATTTTGTAAGTCCTTCTTATACCTGTCCCAGCTCTTTTTAACCGCCTCATTCTGTTTTCCTTTTAGCTAAGATTTCTCAGACAACCTTACTGGTCTAGCCTGTGGCAGTGCCAGGTCATTTGCCATTGGTTAACCAATGAATTTGGTGCTCTTGAACCAGTGCTCACATACGGTCCAATCAGCTGTGGTGGAATTGTGTTGGATGGGGGGTGTTACATAACAGAAAACAGGTCTGTTCACAGAGCAACCAGTTCTCACTCTAAAGTGGATATGGGCATGAAAATTTGAATTCCTTTGTAAAAGCCCTTGAAAGTAACTAAGTTTCACTGAAATACTGATTACTAACATCCCTTAATAGAATTGAAACCTTGAGGCCAAGTCTTGTTTACAGTTTTGTACCCAGCACCTGTAAAAGTGCTGATCCATATGAATATTCAGTAAATGTATATTACATGGATAGTAAGTTGATTTCAGGTGCTGGATACAAGAAAATGTTATCTACTCTTGAGCTTAGAAGGAACACTTTTCATCATGGAGTTCTCGATTGAACATAGGGGCTCAAGGGAATGTGGTAGCAGGCTGAGAGACATGATCAACCAGCATAGCTGTGGTCCAGAGCTTGTCTCTTTTCTCAAATCCCAGAAATCTGAAAACACAGCAGAAGACTGGTAAGAGCCCTCTGTAACCTAATGATAAAACCTAAACTCTCCCCCTAGAAAAAGAGCAGACTTTGGATGATCTTGTCCATGCCCTTATCTGTAGCGCACTGCCTCCCACCCCTTCTGCAGACCAACAAAACCCAGTTCAATCAGCATTTTCTTTGCCCCCAGTAAGCCAGCATTTTCTGTGTTCCTGTGTTCCTTCCTCTATCTGGGGCTCTTTTCTTTTCCCGCTCGGTGAGCTCATCTCTAGTCCTTGATATTTGTGTCTTGTATTGGTTTACTGTTGCTGCTCGCTCAGTTACTACAAACTTAGTAGCTGAAGACAACACCTGCTTATTATTCCAGAGTGTTTGTCAGACAGTAGGATTGGCATGGCAAGGCTGAGTCCTCTGATCCTGGATCTCCAAGGTTTTAGTCAAAGTTGGCTGTGCTGCATTCCTTTCCAGAACTCAAGGTTCTCTTGAAGTCACTAGCGTAGTTCGGTTCTTTGTGGTTGTAGCATGGAAGCTTCTGTCTAGCTGGCCACCAGCCAGGCCACTCTCGGATCCTGAAGCCCCTGCAGTTTCCTGCCAGGTGGCCCCCTCACAATGTGGCAGCTTACATCTTCAAGGCCAGCTGGAAGTGCTCTCACTCAAGGCTAAGAGGGAGTCTTCGGTAACCCAACACAACCAAGGGAGTGGCTGTCCCACCACCATCACCATACTTAATAGCACAGTAGCAGGGCAATTTTGATACATACTTAAGGGGTAAGGGTTACAGTTGGATGTGATTCATTGGGAGTTATCGTAGAGTGTGCGTGGCTATCAATGATGCATCTCCTTCCATACACAAAATACATTCATTTCATCCCAGAGTTTCTTTTTTTTTTTTTTTTAAATTTTTTCATCCCAGAGTTTCTAAAAGTCTTCTCCCATTACATCTCCTTTCTAAATTGTTCCCTATTTTTCTTCTTCAGCAAAGTTGGATTTTCCTGGATTTCTGCCTCTGTCTTATTTTGTTCACGTTGCGGTTACAGGATCACCTGCAAAGGCCTCGATCTACTTGAGTGATCCATGAGGCCAATTTAGGTATACCATCAATTCCCCTCTAAACACAATCCTATACTGAAATACGTTGATGGCTCACAGAGGAGGGCATTGTGAGGAAAGGCTTATTACACCCCGAACAGCAAAACCTTCTTTGTTCGTGTCCTGGGTTCTTTCCAAATATCTTAACCCTGGGAAGTTGCCACGCTTCCTCCACCCCTCCTACTCCCCCCAAGCCTCCAGAACGACAGTCCTTCTCTCCTTCCCTCCGTCTCCAGCCCTCTATTGGCTACCAATAGAGGTTCCAATCTCTTGATCCCTTCCAGATCTTTTAATCACTTATGTTTCAATTTAGCTTATGCCTCTTTTATAGCTTGCATTCCTACTTTTAACCCCAGCTCAACAAAATCTAAGATCCTTCTCCGTATCCACTATCCCAAGAAATCAGGGATTATGAGTAACTGCTTAATAATTTTCCTATCATAATGGTATTCGTCCCATCTACCTTCCTTGCTGGCATGTAGTCATTCATTTGTTCTTTGTGGGGTGAATTAATAAGCAGTGAGGTAACTTACCTGGATAATTCAAGTTATTAAAAAAAAAAAAAACTTAAAACACTTCACTTTGGTTTTACATGCATTATCTTAGCCTGAATTGACAAGCTGCCACAGTTGGTGGGCGATCTAATTTTGTATTCCCTCGAGCGCTCCGATACTTTCTGCCGCCTCCTCATTCCATAGTTGTCATCTGGGGACACGTCCTTTCCCTCCCAAAGCTTGCTGGTGGTTGTCAGCTTTGAGGGGTGCCTGCTGAAGATCCTATTCCCTTAAAGCACTTAAGGCAGGGCGTGTGAAAAAAAGAAGTCACTGTGGTCAAAAGTAATGAAGCTCACACATATCCCGGTTCTTTCTCTGGGCACATGGTAGCATGGTGCTGCTCTATCCCATTCCAGGTCAGGTGTGGCTGTGTGAATTGCTGTGGCGGACAGGATGTGGACAAGAGTGATGTGTGCTACTTCCTAGAAGCTCAAGCAGCCAGGAGGTGACCCATCCTATTCCTTCCCTCTTCTGGTGGTTGTGCAGTGTAAGGGGAGGGCAATCCTCTACTGACAGGGGCCCTGCAGTCACCAAAATGATCCTAGCTCCTTCTGCCCCTGGTCTGCATTAGATTTACAGCATGAGTGAGAAGTAAATGCTTGTTGTGCGAACTCTTGAGTTTGGGGGTTGTGACAGCCACTTATCTGGACTGAAAACCAACTTTGCCAGGGTAAATATATTTCAACTCCTCCTCAAACTGGTTTGCTAGGACCATGTTCTCAAATCGTCTGAGGCATATACAGAACATGTCAGATGGGGTACTGTGGCTGAGTGGAGAGCCCACACTGACGAGAAAGAAAA
Source organism: Mustela nigripes (assembly GCF_022355385.1). Classification (NCBI taxonomy): domain Eukaryota; kingdom Metazoa; phylum Chordata; class Mammalia; order Carnivora; family Mustelidae; genus Mustela; species Mustela nigripes. The sequence goes on along the minus strand of NC_081560.1, from coordinate 147,889,030 downwards.
TTTTCATTGGCTCTCTTATTGTCTCTCTTTTGGATGATCTTGTCCCGGGATGCAGTGACCCTAAAAGAGCTAGTGGATCCTGGACAAAGAAATCTGGACACTGATCAGAGTTAGGAGTTGTTCCACTTAAATGTCAAAAGGACTGGCTTTCTTTCTGTCCAGATCCAATGTCCCTTTCAGCACAGCCTCAACTCCCCTTCTCTCACTGCTTTTACCCTTTCTCTGTAAGTCACAAAAAATTGTGTTTGGAGGCGCTTCATCAAATGATGTATACTTTCCCATAAAGAAAAGTACTTGTCAATGTTTTTAGTACACCTGTTTGTGTTCAAGCACCTGGTGTGGAAGTCTGTGATCCACCGTGTCCATCGAGGCTAACATTTGAATGAGGCCGAGGCAATGCTGAAATTGATGGATGGCATGTTGGGGAGACACGCCCCTGAGGCCTCCTTATTACTCCCTTATAGTATCCAGAGGGCCAGTGGAAGGATGGCAGTTATCTTGTTTGGCAATCCGATTGTCTGTCTTTGGAAAATGATAGGATAAAGAGTGGAAGTCACAAATAACACCTTTCTCACTGCCTGGGTATAACAGAGCTGTTTTCCATCCCTGCTACTTTGACTTTTGCTCTGCATGAAGGATTAAACCTTAGAGGAGGTTTATAGTAGAAGGGGGGGGGGAATCCATATTAAAGTACTGGCACAGCAAAAAATAAAAATAAGAAAAAAGGGTACTTGCAGACATCTGCGAGCAACAGTGTAATTGTTCCCCTTCAAAGGAATGTCCTAAGCAGACTATATATTTATTCAAATGTGATTGTTGGGTTGCAGACTTTTGGACTCTTAGAACTCATTTTTGGGGGAAGTTTTTCAAATATTCTTAACATACATCTTTTAAGCAAATGAATTATATGTAAAGTACAGTGTCAAGTTTGTGTCAAGTACTGTGCTAGAGAAGTGGTGAATTAGTTGGTCCTGGTTTCCCCCAATATTTTTACCAGCTATTGGAAGACCCTAGATGGTAAACCAAGTGTTTTCATTATGGGTTCGATAAATGCAGTGGTAGACACACAACATGCTGTGGGAAAACAGCGGGAACACCCAACGTAGACTGATGCTCTAGGAAATCTTTCCTTGACCATGTAAGTGGCTTCTCAAGTGAACTTTGGAGAAAGTGAATAAAAGGAAGGAGGAATAGTGTAAAAATCTGGAGGTAACTATTGCCCCCGGAAATAGACCACAAAGACTTCAGGTAATAGAATTTATCAGGCATAGATTCTGAAACAATTCTCCTTCCCAGTTTAAATAATAATAAAAAAATTAGATATTAACAAATCTATAAAAATGACAGATTTGTGAACAAACTACAGAGAACATCCAAAACTGAGAAGCTCAATAACATGATAAATTCAGGCTAGACTCATCAGACAATTAGAGAACTACCATATCTATATATCAGAAGTTATCCAGAATGTAACAAGAAGGGTGGGGGGAAAAATACCCAGAAGTTATCCAGAATGTAACAAGAAGGATGGAGATGGAGATTAGAATTTCAGGAGCAGCGAATGGGCATAGAGGCAATATTTGAACACCTGACTGCTAGTTATCACGTGTTTCCTTTTTTAAATTTTAAATTCAATTAGCCAACATACTACATTCATAGTTTCAGATGTACAGTTCAGTAATACACCAGTTGCATCTAATCAATGAGGTAAAGGATCTGTACTCTAAAACCTACAGGACACTTATGAAGGAAATTGAGGAAGACATATACACACAAAAAGTCATTTCATGCTCAAGGATTGGAAGAACAAATATTGTTATCCTACACTTTCAATGAACTCCAGAAAAATAGAAAGTTTAGTAGCTCCTCGGTCCCATTCACTGGGGGTATATTTCAAGGCCCCCAGGGGATGTCTGAAACAGTGGATAGCATAGCCCCTGTATCTATTATACATATATACCCATGATAAAATCCATAAATTAGGCACAGTAAGAGATTAACAGTAATAAAACCGTTATAACAATATAACATGTGACCTGTATCTCTCAGAACACTTTGTCCTAGTGTATTCTTCCTTGTGATGAAGTGAGATAAGATGCCTACAGGATGAAATGAAGTCAGGTGAATGATTTAGGCATTATGCTGTAGCATTAGGCTATGACTGACCCCCTGACTGCATGTCAGGAGCAGGGTCCTCTGCTGACCTGGGTCACTGAAGCCACAGAATGCAAAACTGTGACTACGGTATAACTGAATACATCAGAGTGAAAATGTAAAAACTAAATCTTAAGCAACAGAGCAAAAAAGTCAAAGTGCCCTTCAAAGGAGCAGCTGATAAACTGGCAATTGTCTTTCCAACAGCAAGGATGAAAGTCAGAAGATATGTGGAATGTGCCAAAAGAGAACAAATGCTACCCTATCTATGATGGCAAAAATCTGTTTTGTGAATGAAAACACCATAGGCTATTTTCAGATAAAATAAGAAGTGAGGTTTTCATCAGCAGGTATTACAGGACGTACTTCAAGTGGAAGGTAGCTGATCTCAGGACTACGGAACAGGAGGAATTAAATGCAAAGAAAGTGGAAAATATAGGAGTAAATAAGTGTCAGGTATATGAAATAGTAATAATGCATAATGGTGTTGAAAATGAAGATACCTGTTCTAAGGCTTTTATGCTACCGGGAAACAATGTAAATGTTTTGATTAACTTTAGATTTTGATCATTTGTATGCGTGTTATAACTTCTAGAATAATCCCTGTTATGCACTGAATGTTTGTGTGTCTGGGTGTTAGGGCTTCAACACTTCAAAGTGATTGTGTTTGAGGATGGGCTTTTAGGAAGTCATTAGAGTTAGATTAGGTCACGAAGGTAGGGCCTTCATGATGGGATCAGGGGCTTTTATTTTATTTATTTATTTAAAAAATTTTTTTGAATTTATTTTCAGCATAACAGTATTCATTGTTTTTGATCAGGGGCTTTTAGAAAGAGGAAGCTGTCTCCACTTGCAAGTACACCCACCCAGGAAGGGCCATGTGAGGACCTAATGAGAAGGCAGTAATCTGCAACCCAAGGAGAGTGTTCACCAGTCACCAACCCTATTAACACCTTGACTTTGAGTTTCCCTTTTTCCAAAACAAAGAAATTTGCTAAGGCACCCAATCTATGGTATTTTAAAAATGGCAGCTGAGTAGACGGACAGTCTCTAAAGAAATAGAGTATAATTTCTCATAAGAGGTACAAAGAGATGAAATAAAAATATTGTCAATCCTAACACAAGAAAGAAGGAAACAGAAAATAAATGAAGCAAATATTATGCAAGATAGGATGGTATATTTAAATTTCACAGTTTTAGTTACATTAAATGTAAATGTGCTGAATATTCAAGTTGAATGTTCAAGTTAAATGCAAAGATTATTAGACTGGACCTTAAAATTCCACCTAATAGCACAGGTTTATGACTGATCTAACTAAAATATAAGGGCTCAGAAACCTTGAAAGTTAAAAAAAAAATAGCAACCAAAAGAAAGTTGGTATATCTAAAGTATTAGAAAAAATGGACTTCCATGCTAAATGTGTTACTAGCGGTAATAAAAATCACTTCACAATGGTATAAAGTTTAGTTCACCAAGATGACATGAACATTTAAATTTGTTATGGTTCTAAGTCTCAAAACCTATAAAGCAAAATTTGACTGCTAAGAACAGAAAAATGTACAATCATAATGGGATATTTAAATATGTGTGTCTTAGGGGAAATTACCATAAATTTGAGAAAGTTGGTACCTTTGGGGGAAGGAAGTTTTCATTAGGAGGTGGTTTGTGAAGGGCTTCTTAAGAGTTCTGTAATGTTCTAGATCTTTGTCTAGGGGGTTATCACACAGCCCCAGACTTTACAATAATTAATTGGACTGAGCATATAGCTTTCACTTTTTTGCTTGTATATCACATGTTACTATAAAAGTAGCAAACGAATGAACAAACAAAGATAAGCAACCCAGATAAGAATTGAGAACCTGTGACTGGTGAGATAGGAGGAAAACCTAAGGAGCTCATGTCTTGGAAGGCAGGTAACAAAAATACATCAAAGAGGAAGAACAAGTGTTACATGCTGTGAAGTCAACACAGAGACCGGATATCAGTGTCTGAATTCAATTGTATGGGTGCTCTTGGAGGCTTAGGCCTGAATTGCTTTGGGAAAGCAGTAGAGACAAAACCTGATCAGAATGGGTTGAAAAGAGCTAGGAGAACAATCAGAGGTGTTTGCCAGGACTGCCAGGACTGCCATCATGAAGTACTACGTAGACTTGAACCACAGGAATGTATTGTTTCACATTTGTGATCTAGAAGTCTAGATCAAGGTGTCAACAAGCCTGGTTCTTGTGAAGGCCATGAAGGAAAGTCTGTTTCCTACCCCTCTCCTAGCTTCTGGTGGTTTGTTAGCAATTTTTGACATGCTTTGACTTCTACTGCATCACTCCAGTCTCTCTGCCTTCATCTTCAAATGCATTCTCCCCATAGATGTGTTTCCATGTTCAAATTTCTCCTTTTTATAAGGACAGCAGTTATGTAGATTAGGGCCTGCTGTTTTCCACTGTGACCTCCTCTTAACTAATTAAATTTGCAAAAACCTCATTTCCAAATAGGGAACATTCTGAAATAGGGTTAAGACCTCAATATATGAATTATTGGGTATATATGAATGTGTGGAGTGTCAGAACTCAATCCATAATTGAGCAGGCTTAAGTGGAACAAAGAAATTGTTTTAGATGGATGTGTAGAGGCAAAATACATGTGCGTTTGTATATATTTAAAAGATGGGATAATAAGAGCATATGGTATTTTTGACCCAGTAGAAAAGGGAAGAATTGGTGATTCAGGAAAAAGAGGGAAAATTGCTTGAGAGATGTCCTTTTGTGGGTGAGAGGGCAGAAGCACGAGTCTTGAGAGGTGAGTGAGAGCACCATATCCATAGTAATGGCAGGGAAGGCAGCTGGAAGAGCACATAGGTGGTAGGTTGGTAACCATGGCAGTGGGATGGTATGGAAGGTCTGTATTTGTCAGGGACTGAAGTAAGACCATCAGCTGAGAGGAGGTGGTGGATGGTTTCCAAAGAAGAGGGTGTGAAATAGTCTTTCAGTCTCTCAGCTGAAAGTACAAGGATAAGGAGACAAAGAAATGCAGTGGGATTGCTGGGGCACACTAAGGGCTGGTTTTAGATTAGCGACTGTGAATTCCACGTATGTTTAATTAGTATGCTGTGTGCTGGTCTCTAGCCATGGTTGACTGTGTGGGCGTGCGTAGAGTAAGCGGAGATTGGGACTTAACCGGAGATTGCTTTTGTCAGTTGAATACCACAGAGTCAGTGGGGCAAAGGAGTTGACTCTTCAAGTGAGTGATTATAGGATGGACCATTGAATCCAAGCTGGGTAGGAGTGGAAGTAAAAACAGAACAGTGTTAGGGATGGTGACCAGAGGGTCCAGTCAAAGGATCGTTGGTATTCAATGATTCTGGGAGTTCTGGAATTCTGGGATCTGCTTCCTTACCCCCTTCCCACGTACCTAGCCTCATTTTCTGCTGTTTTCCTCATCAACCTTTTTGAGACATATCAGTCAACACAAGGTTCCTCAAACACCCCAGATAAACCGTCATCTTGGATCTTTTGCATTTCCTGCTACCTCTTTGAAGAACACTTAGAAAATCTGCAAGGCTCGGTCCTACAGCACTCTGATCTTGGCTCAAATATCTTTGTGGCTATCTTGGGCCACCTTCAAAAAACAACCAAAAAAAAAAAAAAAAAACCCTGAAACTCTTCCAATGTTCCCTTGTTCCCTTTCCTGACTGACTTTATCATTAATTTTTTTCATTGAATTAAAATTGGCATACACTTTTTTTTCCCTAGTAACATTTATCAAAAATTACTGTGTATTTCCTTTATGGTTTATGCTCTCTTATCAATCCCATGTGAGTTCCACAAATGCAGAGATTCTTGCTCATTTTGATCTGTTTTGTGGGGGCAACAGCCTGAACCGTGCCTGGGACATAGTAATTGTTGAGTGAAGAATGAAATACAGGGGATGATGAACAGAGGGTAAGGCTTGAAGCTGCACTTGGAGAGGAAGAACAGTGATGAATGAGGCATAGCATAGTCTTAGGGTATGACAGGTGAAGAACAAAGTAATTGGGAAAAGGAGATTGAGGAAACTGGGAAGACTACCCCCAAGAATTTAAAAATCACTAGATTTGGTAGATTGGTAGTGTGACAAAGAGGCGACAAAATCTGGGAGTGATGAGGTCTCTTGACAACGATCGTGACAGGAAGGAATAATGTGTTTTCTCCTAGTGTAGATTTTAAGACTGGAGGTGGGTTTTTTGGTTTTTTAACAGAAAGGGAAATTGGTTGAGAAACTTGCAACTAAAAGGATAACCTACCTCATTGCTATGCTTAGTGTTTGAGAAAGTACCCAGCATTTGAGCAGGTTGCAGAGAAATCCATGTTCTTGAGGAAAACCAACTTCCAGTAAAACAAGAGAATAAAGGAAACATTTAGTAAAAAGATCGTGAGGATAATTTGTAAAAATGAAAGGTTCAGGGAGTGGGGTAAAATTAGGAATAAACAGTGTTGTGAAGGGGAGAGTCTGGGCGATAAGTCTGTCTGTGGCTTCTCATAATAACCAGAGAAATGGCGAAAGGGATCAGCCTCGCTGGAGTCAGGGCACGCTGTTTGGTGAAGCTTTGAGTTCTAGAAGGTTGCAGGGGAAGAAGGGAGTGGGATCCAGTTAGGACTGTTAGTGTGCTGGGATTTTGTCTTCCTTCTTGCCCGTAATGGCAGTGGGGAAGCTGGAGAGGAGTGGTCTTACTGGAGCATGCAGGACCTCTTGTATTCATTTTCTAGGGCTGCCATAATAAAATACTTCCAAGAGGTGGTGTAAAGAAGGAAAAGGCATTTCCTTATTGGTCTGTCAGCTGAAAGTACAAGGCATTGTCAGGGTTGGTTTCTTTGGAGGTCTCTCTTCTGGTCTTGCAGATGTGGTCTTCCCTTGCTCTGTTCAGGTCTATCATCCTAATCTCTTTCAAGGATGCCACCATATTGGATTAGGGTCCATCCATGTGACCTCATTTTATCCTAGTTACACTCATTAAAGCTCCTGTCTCCTAATACAGTTCCATTCTGTGCTCCTGGGGCTTCAGTACTTTATGGGGAGTGAATTTTGGGGAAACACCATTCAGCCCCAAATAGCTTTTCATTCTGGAATATGTACACAGCATTCTAAGGGAACTATTTTGAGGTCATTACTATTTTTCCCTACCATGGATGAAGATATGGAGCTCTAGAAATGTTTGTAGCTTGTTCAAAGCCACACTGCCAGGGCAGACTCTGGAACTCTCTAGAGCATCAGGCCATTCTGCCCTACCAAGACTCAGAGTAGTTGCTGAAATATAGTGGAGTTAATAAAGAATTCAAAAGTAAGTGATTTTGATTTGAAATCCTTTCTATTACCAAAAAAATTTTCAGAGGTCGGGGGAGGGGGCAAGTTTACCAAGGGAAGATTTGGGACTTAACATTTGATTATTGATACTTTTTCATTCTTTTTTTTTTTTTTAAATCCTTCCTGACTGGAGTATTCTTATTTTTACAGAAGGGGATACCTGGGTTGAGAGAAATTGAAGCTGTTGAATATCTCAGAGATGGTAATAGGTAGGGGATATGGTTTAAAATCTGTCCAGTGGACCAACCAACATTACCTGTATATATTGTTTGCTCGAGAGGGGCTATGTTCAGACCACAGGTAGCACAGAGGCCCTGAAAATATCAAGACGATTCAAGGCGATGATTGGATAATTCATTTCCAAAATAGAAATTCTGAGCAGACGTGGAATAAATGCACAGCTTGCCAACATGATGACTTTGAAGGCAATGGCCCTCATTTGGATCTTTTTAACATTTTATCTGCTAAGAGAAAAACATTTCTGTGGTTTCAGTTCATATAGTTCTATTTATGTTACCCCGAGCAGCTCGCTGTGTTTTGAAAGGTCAGTCCTTTCAAAAGCCTTCCATTACCACTGAGCAATTAGTTCAGTGCTTTCTATGTGCAAAAATAAAATGTTACTTATTTTAAAGACTATTTTCGTTATGAGGTGTTTTCCATTTTGTTACTGCTAAAGAAATTCTCATTTTTATTAGACCCAGAAAACTCTTCTTATTCTCTCCCCTCAAGCCAGCAAATCCTCCAATTTCAAGCTCTCAGAGGCTGGCAGGCCTTGGGAAGTCTTGCCATACTGGTGAATCACAAGGACAGATTTATTTGCTTTTTTTTTTTTAGTCCTCCAAGGGGGAAAACGGAAGTGAGTTTTTGGTTATTTATTATAGTCCTTACTCTAAATGTGGTTTCTGACTTCAACATTTTTGTCTTTATTTGACTGTACCTTTTCCCCTCAGCCGTCCTCCAGGGAGACTGTTGGGCCCTTGAAGATATCTGTCCATCAAAGCAGAAGTCAGCTCCTGGAGGCTGAGCCTGAGCCCAGGCCTGCCCAGGATATTTCTATATCCGGGCCCTATGAATGGTGATTCTCTCATTCCACTCGAAGCAGCTGGGTCAATGCAGCAGGTACCTTGGACAGCAGAAATACTACTTACCCTTAGCTCCACTGAGCTTGGGTCTGGGGAGCTCTAATCTTTGAGGTTGTGTATCACACTAGATAAGACTGGGTTCCATTGGTGATGCTGAAGGCTGCAGGCACAGCACAGGGACTGGGTTCATCAGATGGCCATTCAGCTCTTCCCCCAAATTTCTAGTGGAACATTTTATCTGTTGCCTTTTAAAGAACTGAGGTAGACATCATGTACAATACAATGCATTTAGAGTTTACATTTAATTTTTGACAGATGTATATACCTATGAAATGACCATTACAATAAATATACAGAACATTGCCTCTCAAAGCTTCTCTATACTGCTTTGTAGTAAGTCGCCCTCCCTCTAACTCTCGCCCCAGACAACTACTGATCTGTTTGTTGTTGCTATATATTAGGTGGCATTTTCTAGAAATTTATATAAATGAAATCCACCAGTAGGTATTATTTTGTGGCTGACCTTGTTTCCCCACTCAGAATGATTTTTAGATTTAAGTCTACTATTACATGTATATTTTTTATCCTTTCTTGTTTCTTTGTTTTCCCTTTCCTCCTATTTAGAATTCTGAATTTATCTATTGGCTTTTAGGATCTTTGCATTTTTTAGTGGCATCTTTAAGGACGAGACTATTGATCTGGGCTAGTCATCAGTTTATTGCCTCTCCATTCCAAATCCACCCCTCCCACCCTCTGTATGGTACTGGAGCCAGAATGGGTACATCCTTCTCCTTTGCCGGCTGGTGCAATGCTAAATTTTGTCGATAGAGGGCACTAGAGGGCTAAAAGTGTATGGCCACAGAGAGGGCTGCTTTTCTGGGTTTTTGGGTCCTTTTTCCTCCTATGCTTAACTGCCAGCATGTCAGTACATGGAAGGTCCAGGGGCTGCGCCCTCTCCAGAGAGGTTCTGCCACCCAGGGATCCTGCTGACTAGCTCGGGCCCACCAGCATCCCATCAGGCCACATTATGTACATCAACTTCAGCCTCCATGTACTTCTTGTGGGTTTCTGGGCCACCCAGCAGGCTGTTCTAGAGACCAGCTCTCTCTCAGGCTGGCAGGGTTCTTTGCTTCTGGAAGGCTGTGTGTTCCTCTGGTGGCCACCATCTCTCCGGCAAGGAATTAATCTCAACCTTGTTGGGAGATTGGTCTCTTCCAAGTTCTTTGTTTTTTGCCTTGTGTAGTTATGTCTCTCAGCTCCAGAGCTAGTAGCTCTGTTCAATCTTTGCTTTTTCTTAGCATCCATGTTTACCTCTTTAAGTAGGTAATTTTATTTTATTATTATTTTTTAAAGATTTTATTTATTTATTTGACAGAGAGAAATCACAAGTAGATGGAAAGGCAGGAAGAGAGAGAGAGAGAGAGAGAGAGGGAAGCAGGCTCCCCGCTGAGCAGAGAGCCCGATGCAGGACTCCATCCCAGACTCTGAGATCATGACCCAAGCGGAAGGCAGCGGCTTAACCCACTGAGCTACCCAGATGCCCCTAAGTAGGTGATTTTAAACTAATTAACTTTTTCAACTAAATCTGCTCTGTTTGAATAACTGGCACGGTTTCTGTCTTTAGTCTAGATCCTGACTGATACAATATCCTTACTTAGTATTGTAGGATTTACTTGAACTCATGTAGAAACCCTTCAACCATAGGCATGTATTTACTAGCATCCCTCCTTTATTACTCTTATGTGTATTCCTTCTACCTACTTTATAAACCCCGTAAACTGGTTTCCTACCTATTTAAGAGAAATCATGAGGAAAATGAATTTTTCACTTTTACCTAGATATTTATTATCTAGATTTTCTTTATTTTTCTGCAAAGATCTGAATTTCCTCCAGCATTTTCTTGCACCTGAGTAACTTTAACATTTCTTACAGTGTAGGTGTTCGTTTGTCTGATGTCCTAAGTTCAACATTATCGGTATGTGTCTTCAAGCTGCTTTCATTCTTGAGGGATATTTTTGTTGGATATAGAACTCCAGGTCGACATGGTCATTGGTCCTCCAGGGTTTTGATGAGAAATTTGCAGTCATTTGAAGATCTGATCTCTATACATGTGACATGTTGATTTTCTCCATGGTTTTTATTTTAAATCTTTGCATTTTAGCGGTTTTGCTACAATGTGCCTATGCTATCTGGAGTGGGCTGAGCAAGCTTCAAAGCAAGCCTGGGCCCCAGTCCTCTCTCCATGTGGAGGTGGGACAAAGATGGCAGGAATGCCAGTTGGAGGTGATGTCAGCCATTGTTCCTTTCTTTTTTTTTCTTCCCATTCCCTCTTGTTCTTTCTCTGGGTTTGTTCTGCTTGAAACTTGGCCATATATCACTAGGTTTTTAATTTTTTTCTCAATCTTTTATTAATCTTCTTCAAATTTTAGATTTTCCCTTTTTTTCTCATTTTCTCCCATTCCCCTCTGTCCTCCCTTTGTATTAATCCTAGTATTAAGCCCATCCATGGATTCTTAATTTTCAGCTTCTGCACTTTTTAAAGTTTTGGGGCAACTGAGGGGCTTAGGTGGTTAAGCATCTGCCTTCACCTCAGGTCAGGATCCCAGGATCCTGGGATTGAGCTACATGTTGTGGGCTCCCTATTCAGGAGAGAGTTTCCTTTTCCCCCTGACCCCCACACCACTTATGCTTTCTCTTCTCTCTCTCAAATATTTTTTTTAAGTTTTCACTTATTTATTTTTTTCTATTCTAAGATTTCTTTGTGTGTTTTCCTTTATGAGCATAGTTATAATAGCTGGACTGAAGTCTCTATTAATTACCTTCCACCTGCCTCTTGACGAGCTGAAATGTTTGTAGCCTGCCCTGCTATTTGTGATTCAAGAGTCTTCCAGTGACTGGGGCAGAGTTTACACAAAGCACTGGGTTCCCTTGCTTTCCTTCTCTTCTTTCTGAAGTGCCTCCTGCTCTCTTCCCAGTGGTAGCCCTGGGCTCTTTTCCCCTCTGCACAGAAGGATGACAAGTTTCTTTCAGAAGCAGCTCCATGCCATGCCGTGACCACAGCAGCAAAGATGGGGAATGTCTGGTGCCAGTTGCTTCTGCTAATTTCGGCTCCTCTGCAAATTCACTGTGTTCATTCCATGGAGGATTCAGGCAGTGTGTTTGTTTTGTGCCCAGAATTTACATTAGCTGTTTTCAAGACGGTTGGCCAGGACAGAACCTCACCTGACAAATAGGACTCTCTTACCCTTGGTTTCCATTATCTGGGTAGTGGGTATGAATCTCCATCCTTAAACTAGGTATGGAAGAACTAGAATTCTAGTTCTTGTGTTCTTTCTGTGTGGCGCCCACAACCTCAGACCTTTTAGGGCTTTGTGTTCTTTCTTCCTGCTTTGTTTCCCAGTTCCAGGGTCCTAGGACCTGGCGTGGTCATTGGTCCGATGGGTCACTATGCCTCTATCTTGTCTTTGCATTCAGATATGGCCTTATCCTATCTGTTTGCTCCCTGCTGCTCCTAGCCACATTTGTGAGGCTACTTCTATTCCCAGAAGCTTGGACAAACATGTAGCCATTTCCTTTCTAGGGTCCTCCAGTTCCCTGGTGGTACTGTTGGAGAAGAGCTATGGCCTCCTCGACTCCCAGGACTCCCAGACGCTTCTCTCTGTCTCGTTTTCCTTTCCTCAGAACACAAGGGCAATCTTGGTCTAGTTTAGGACAAATTTTTTCCTGCATTTCTTCAAGACCTTTTCCTGAGGTTTCTCTCAGGATTAAGACTTTTGGAACATCAAAACCAGAGAGACAAAAATGTTGGGGCGCCTGGGTGGCTCAGATGATTAAGCCTCTGCCTTAGGCTCAGGTCATGATCCCAGAGTCCTGGGATCTAGCCTTGTATCTAGCTCCCTGCCTGCTTTGTGGGGAGCCTGTTTCTCCCTCACCTACTGTTCACCCTGCTGTGCTCTCTCTTAAATAAATAAAACCTTAAAAAAAAAAAAAAGACAGCAAAGCTACTTTTGCTTCCACCCTGGCCATTGTTTCCCCTGAAGCCATGAGTCCAGAGCTCACCATGGGATTGCATGAAGGGCAGTAGAGAGGCCAGGGAAGGAGAAGACCTGGGAGGAAGAAATCGCCTAGCTTGATACATTCAAATAGCATTCAGAGAGGGAAAGTGTCTTCTCTGATTTCCCAGCTTGTATTTCAATGCCTGGCACACGATTTCTCAGTAAATGTTTATTAAATCAATGAGCTAATTTGCGATATAATATTGGGCAAGTCCGGAATTCTAACCTTTGTTCTCTGAACTATAAAATGGGGATAAATGATACTGATGTCAGTGTTGTTGTGGGATTAAATGAGATTATTTACTCTGTGAAGTCTTTTCTAATTGTGATGCCTTATTACTGTTATTATAAATGTTCATTGAGCTGAAGAGTGCTTGGCATCTTTATCCAAACTCTGGGAGATTCCAGTCAGACCCAGTCAACTGGAAACATGCTTTTATCTTTCTCTCAGAAAAGCTGTATAACTTCAATATATTTTTTTCCCTCAAATTATTTATCCTCCTCATGACAGTTTTTATGTCCGTTTGCTTGATGATTTCTAGATGATGAGAATCGATTTTGGATTAGATTCTCCCCAGCATGGAGCAACTGGTATAGTCCTGGGAAAATGACAGTAATATTGTATCTCTTCTTAGAGGCATGCTTTGGCTATTTACATATTTTAGTTAGAATTTAAACTGAGTTCTAATCACATCACGTGTTAAGATCCACTTTGAACGTCCCTTGTAAGTATTCATAGAAAATGCTTTCCACATCGCCTGATAAAGTCAAGATTGAGTGATCTAGCTTTGGCTGAAACCTCAGTAAATGGACCCGGTGTTTAATAAGAACTTAAAATTATTGATGTTATCTGTGTACCCAGGTGAAAAGTACATCACCAGTTTCCAAAGAAGCTTAGCAATAGGAGGTCCTGGCTAGCACTCAATGACCTGGTGGCTTCCATAAGACGTGGCAGGTTGCACATCTGCCTGTTTGCAAAGTCCCAAGGCTAGATGGGCAGTAACATGGCAGGGACCTGCACCCAAAACAAATAATGAGGATTCAACTATGGGAGCAAGGCTAAGGTCAGGATTTGGGAGGTGGAGTGATATGCATGTGAATCCTATGTTGTAAGTTCCCTAGAAAGGGAGACACTGTATGAAGGCTACTGGTCAGCTCTATGGTGACCACAGTGAACAATACAGTAGTGTGTATTTGAGGGCTGCATAGATCTTAAATGGTAACACTGAGGTGAGGGAGAGTTAAATAACTTTACTGTGACCATTTTGCAATATATGCACTTACTAAATCATCACACTGTACACCTTAAACTTACATATGGTATATGTCAGTATCTCAAAGCTGAGGGAAACCTAAGCCCCAGATCTCCAACATCTCTCCATGTGGAGGTTGGGCCGAAGATTTGTAGGAGGTGATGACAGCGTCTGAAGGTTGCTCTGCAGATCTTATGGATCTGAATCCAGACAACAAGGGTGTTCAGGACCAGAAAGTCCAGTGTCTGAAGGAACCGAGATGCCAAGGCAGGAACCTTGTCCTTGGGCAAGAGGTTTTCCAGTTATTAGTTTAATCAATCAATGTTTGATTCTGTATACAAGACTCCGTGTTAAATGCTCAGATAAAAGAGAAAGTTTATATTTCACTAACCCCTTCCAGGGTATTTTTCCTTATGCTGTATCCTATGTGTTATATATCTATTCAGCTGTGTGACCCAGCAAACATAGTATGTATGATACATCATCTCTATCCTGCATACACACATGCATACATACTTTTTTGAGGAGGACACTTCTATATATTGTAGTGTAGATTCTGGAGCCAGAGTGAATTTTACAGAGTTGATCTTATCTCCACTAAGGGTTGAATAGCTGTGTTTTCTTGGGGGTAATTGAGCCTTTCTGTGCTCTAGTCCCTTTATCCATACAAATGAAATAATACTTGTTTGTAGTGTTGGTGCAAAGATGAAATGAGTCCTTAGAAGTTCTAAGAAATTCTTTGAACAGTGCTTAGTATGCACTCAGTAACAGCTGTTTATTTGCTGTCATTTTGTGGGGCTGGGGAAGTTGGAAGCCAGGTCCATGCAGGACCAATATGGGTGATTATGGATGATTCTGAGCCATGATGAGTTCAGTTGGTGATGCAGGAAGCTGAGTGGATGAGGTGAGCAGGATTGCTGGCTATCGATGTTGGAGCCTCCTGACTCTGAGAGCCTACTGAAAGGGAGTCAAAGGTTGCAGTTCAGCAGATAAGGGCTTCAGAATCATGGGCAGAAAGACCAGCACTTGGAGAATTGGGTATGGGTTCTGTTGTGTGTAACAAGACCACGTCTGCACCGTGGAATTTAGCCCATGAAAATAGGCATCTGAGATACTGAGGTTGGGGGCATATACAGCAATATAGACTTTATGTGAGCCCGTAAGAAGGGTCATCTTACATGCCTTCTGCCTCTGGGCAAGGCCTGGCCTGACTGAGTGAAGATTTGGCCATAGATTTGATTTGTGATCACAACCATAACAATGGTAATAGTGCTACTGTGATTCACCGTTGCGTTTATTAACTGTGTCCAAGGAACCAGGAACTGTATGAAGGGCTTCATTCATAAAAACCTTGAGGGAGCCTCATTTTTACTTTTCAAACAAGGGCACTAAGCCCCGAGAAGTTCAGTGTCTTGTGAAGATTGCAGTTTAACAAGTGGAAGGGGCAGGTTTGAACCTAGACTGTCAGACCCCCTGTTCTTAACCAGTTAGCAAACTGTCTCCTAAAACTTGGAACAAAGCTGTTGGACAACCAGAGAAAAAGAGGTCAAATATGGTGGAGTGGTACCATCTGTGTATTTACGTTGTAGGGATTCAACAACTTGTGCTCAGCGTGGAGAAGTCAGGAGGAGGGAGAAGGAGAATCCTATGAGTGGAGTAGGTAGTTCAGCCCATTACTCCTTGCAGTGAACGTGTGCTCCAGACCTAGAGTAAGAATCGGATAGAAAATGGAAATCAGTCACTGCTTTGGTAGGGCTCTGTTTCTGATTGTGCCTCATGGGGGAAGCCTCTCTCTGTATCGTGATGCTAGTGTTTAAATATAGTCCTTGTACAATGTGGCCTTTCTATGCAAGCCATGTGCTTCACCTTCAAACTCAATGGAAGACAAAGCCATCTCTTCCCAAGCTGGAGGATACGCTCTCCAGGTTGGAATTACTGAGAAACAGCTGGTAGGTCTCCAACATGGTGTCTTTCTAAGGAATTAACAAGAAGGATTTTGATTATAAGTGATATTTCCTTTCCTGCATTCACAACTTGGGTGAATGTTGCTGCCATTTTTCTTACACCAGTGAGGGGCAGGAATGAGTGTGGGGAGAGACTTAGTTAAGTAAATCAAACTTAAAAGTAAGAGCATGTGGTGTGATCCAATGTGCTTTCTGTTTCCTGTGTGTTTGAAAGTGGAGAGAGCTAGATTGCTGCCAGATTAGGTCCTGCAATCCTTTGTTTGGGTTGTGGATTTCCTGGTTGTATTTTGCTAAGCCTATCCCAATGCCTACTTAACTTCCATGTATTTTGATATGTGTGGATTTTTCTCACACACAAAGGAAATAGAAGGTGGAAAATACAGGCAGAAATGCCTGTGAAACTCTCCTAGCCCTGTTCAGTGATTAGATAGGGAGGTACATGAAATTTCCATTTCAATCAAGTATTCCATTAACAAAGAGATTGACTTGGTTCCCAGTTTAAGTTCTCAGAAACTGCAGCAGGCCCCTATGTTACCGGAACTAGTAATGAGCTGGTCGCATGCCAGTGGTAAGGCTTCACTCAGTTTTCCTCTGAATATCTCTGCAGAGGCCGGGTGACATTAAAGCGGCACCGGATAGTAATTGGGCACCAGCTATTGTCCTGAAGCTTTTGATGTTTTTTGGGTTGGAACCAGTGCCATAACAATGCCCATCATGTGAGGGAACAGCTTCCCCTAAAAAGAAAAACAAGCTCACGGCACTGTGATTTTTGCTGGGATTGTTTTGGGGCAAGACTCCAACAGGGATTGCTGAACACGTGGTCTTGACTGCTTGCCAAGTGCCTGGGCTGTCCCTGGGTGATTGTCCAACTGATTGCCACAGTCATCAGTTATCATTGTGTGCCTGTGGGGGTGTGTGTGTTTGGGGTAGGGTAGTGGGCTCTGCTTTCATTTTAAAGTTTTCAACAGGAATGGAGAATAAACCCCTAATTTTCATTTGGTTCAGTGGAGAGAATTTGGGAAGTTCACTAATGTATATGAAATACTAATAGACAAAATACTGGGAGCACAAAGGGTTTGCTGAGGGTGGACAGCAGAAACTATTTTGTGGCTCCCAGTGCACCCTGCCTCTCAGTATTCAAGTTTTCCTGTTTCTGGGCATGGCCAGTTTCACTTGTTTTGGCTAATGGAGCATTAGCAGGTGTGATGCGGTTAGATCCCAGGGATTTGTCCTCTTGGGATAGTCAGTCCTAGGACCCAGCTGTCACATAAAGCAGCCCATGTGGAAGGACCACATGGAGAGACATTCCAGTCTTCTAGCTAGATGTGCTAGAGGAGCCGTCTCAGAAGTCCTAACCCTCGTCATCACTGGTGACCTCATGAGAGAGCCGAGGTGAGGATAGCAAGTGAACCATCCAGCTGAGCCCCAGTCAATCCACAGATTACATGAAATGGAAAAAAAGCCTTTTGCTTTAATTTAGAAAGTTTTGGGGGGGACTTTTTATAAAGGTAATTGAAATAAATGATGGGTTTCTGATCCCCTCAGAGTTAGAGGACTTACAAGACTCCCAGGCTCAGTCCCATACTAAATTGCTGCCTTAGATTATATTCTAGTCTCAAAGGTGGGTACAGTTTCACAGACCTCTTCCCTGTCTTCTCTCTCTTTTGGTCCATGTCCATTTCCATGGTGTGTCTGCCATATTAGTGACCTCTTCTTTTCTAGCTAGTACAACATGCCATAGCCCTAATTTGCACATTTAGCATCTTTCCATTAATTTTGGTTTCTAGGCTGAGGGACCGTCCACATCCACTGTCAACTGACTGGGCTGTGGGGACTGATCATCAGGGACTTCTTTCTTCTGGAGAAATATTCCAAGACCAGGCTTCCCATATTGTCCTTTCTCAGTCTTGTGCCCTGACAGGATCAGTGCTAGTGTAGTAGCAATGCATCAGACAGGGCCCCTGATCATTGGAAGATAGCGAGTGGGTGCAGTATACAAAAGCCTGGTTGTGTGCCTTGAATAGGGTTGGAGTACAGGTTGCATGGGAGACTGTTATAAGTGGTACTAGATCTTAGTGAAGCAAGTCTGGGTTGCCCTGTTGTCAAAGCTGGTAGGAGCAAGGTAAAGATCAGATAATGAGAACTGGGGTCTATTTTGTGGCTCCCAATGAACCCTGCCTCTCAGTATTCAAGCTTTCCTGTTCCTGGGCGTGGCCAATTTCACTTGCTTTGGCTAATGGAGCATTAACAAATGTGATGCAGTTAGACCCTGTTCTTATCTGAGACAGAGCCGTTCTTACGCACTGTAGCTTTTTGCAGCTGGGTCATCTAAAAAGACCAGGACTTCTAATGGACTGCTCTGAATTCTTGGAATCTAAATTTTCACACATGTACAAAAGTTTACATCTCCTATTTTAAAAGTCTAGGATGGCATATTTTTATCTTTGTATCCAAGAAATAAAATTCATTCCAGAGAGATTTGGACAGATGTCTTGGAAAAGATAAAGGTCAGAGTTCTGGTTCCCTTAAAAACTTAATTTTATGTGGCAATCCAAACGTCCTGATCATTGTAGCCTCTTTTGCAAATGGTGGCTGCCAGCCAGTCCTTTGCCTGCTGGGAAAAGTTTAAGCATGAGTGGATGGCACCATTTAATATGTGTTTTTGATTTAGACCTGGTTGGAAGACCACAGACCCCTTGAGAACAGAAGTGCCTATTAGCTGTATATACATTCCCTTTGCTGCCTACTGTGGGGGTTTCAAGCCAGAGAGGATGGGGCATTTGGTGACTAGGGTTCTTGTGACCCACCTTCCTGATTTCCTATTTTTACTACTCTCCTGGCCCCCAGTCTTGTCTCATTGGGCTGGTTGGGTTTGAGGAAACCTCTGTTACCCTGACTAAAGTCCCTTAAACTGTGACAATCATAACGATTCTAGAAATGGGCCGGCTGCTAATCTTTTCTGTGCCCCCTTGAGTACCAAGAATATGCTTAGGACCAGACTTTCTTATTCATATGTCTGGAAATCAGGCTTATACAGAAAATTGGCAGGGCAAAATATCCAGGATCAACATTAATGCTGTAGGAGGCTTTCCCTCTGTGACTTCCCACCAACTGAAATAACTCAGCTTAGTGTTATATGCATCCTTTATTTTAGAGAGGGCAGAGGGGCCAAGGAGGAGGGGGAGAGAACATCTTTAAGCAGACCCCCTGCTGAGCACAGAGTGCAATGCAGTGCTCGACCTCATGATCCTGAGGTCATAGTCTGAACCAAAATCAAGACTCAGATGTCTAACCGGCAGTGCCACACAGGTGCCCCATTATTTCCATCCTTTATAGCAAAGTCTCATATTTTGGGATACAAAAATGAAAGGCTCCATTCTCTTGCTACTAAAATAAAGATTACAGACCCCAAACATCTCAGTTTGTCCAGGAGAGGGACAACAGGGAAATATGGGGTGGGAGATGGAAAGTAGGAGTATTGGCAATAGGCAAAAGGCAACTGCAGTGCCAGGGAAAGTCAGGGAGAGGATCACAGTGGCTTTAGAAAGACCAGAGGAGAAAGCAAAAATGCAGGCAGGCTGGGAAGGGGAAACTTTCTCAGGCACTGAGGAAGCCCTATTATGAGCTGTGTCTTTTTGACACAGACTGGCCTTGATTTATACGGGGAGATTTGAGTTTCCTCTTTCTGTATTCCTGGAATGCTAATTAATTGATTACCCATTATTTGGTCTATAATTGGTCTTTATTCTTAGATGCAGCCTTAAAGGAGGTGGCCCCAATGGATTGCAACAAGGGAAAATGTTCACCTGGCTGGGTGGAAGGAGGCTAACACCTGGACAGGCCACTGGGTGGCGCCTTCCTCACTTCCATGTTAGGGCTGAAGGGGGCAATTCATTGCCTACTAGTCACTAGGGACTGTTAGGTTTGCTCTCAGATCTTCGTCCTCACAGAAACGCTGTTGAGTTTGCAAGTTAGATTCAGAGGAGTTGTCCAGCCAAAAAGGGGCTGAACAGGTCTTGCACTCAGGTTAGTCTGACACATGCCAAGACTTTTTCCACTGCTCTGTTCTTTATCCGAAACAGATATAATCATGTACTTTAAAGAATGCTTACTGTAACCCCCCTAAAACCAACAAAAAATCATAAAATACTGAAAAAATATGAAGATGATGATGATGTTCCCTATTATTCTACCATCGAAAATTAATTCCCATTAACGCAATTAATTTTGGTTGTTTTAAGTTGTCTTTGGTGTTAATATGCATAAGTTTCCTTTCCCACATCATCTATTTTTTATTTTTATTTTTATTTTTTTACATATAATGTATTTGCCCCAGGGGTACAGGTCTGTGAATCATCAGGCATTTCACAGCACTCACCATAGCACATACCCTCCCCCGTGTCCATAACCCAGCCACCCTATCTTTACCTCCCTATCCCACAGAAACCCTCGGTTTATTTCACAAGATTAAGAGTCTCTTATAGTTTGTCTCCCTCCTGATCCCATCTTATTTCATTTTTTTGCTTCCTATACCCCCCCCCATGAACCCCTGCCGTGCCTCTCAAATTCCTATCAGAGAGATCATATGGTAATTATCTTTCTCTGATTGACTTATTTCGCTTAGCCTAATAACCTCTAGTTCTATCCACATTGCAATAAACAAGATTTTGTTTCTTTTGATGGCTGCATAGTATCCCATTGTATATATACACCACATCCTTTTTCTCCATTCATTTGTTGGTGGACATTTAGGTTCTTTCCATAGTTTGGCTGTTGTGGACATTGTTGCTATAAACATTCAGGTGCACATAACCCCTTCAGATCACTACACTTGTATCTTTAGGGTAAATACCCAGGAGTGCAATTGCTGGGTTGTAGGATAGCTCTGTTTTCAACTTTTTGAGGAACCTCCATGCTGTTTTCCAGAGTGGCTGTACCAGCTTGCATTCCCCCAACAGTGTAGGAGGGTTCCCCTTTCTCCACATCCTCGCCAATATCCGTCGTCGTCTGACTTGTTAATTTTAGTCATTCTGAGTGGTGTGGGGTGGTATCTCATTGTGATTTTGATTTGTATTTCCCTGGTGCAGAGTGATGTTGAGCACTTTTTCATGTCCCACCTCATATTTAAACATGTGTATTTTAAGACATGACAACTAGAATCATCTTTTAATTTTATTTAAAGATTTTTTATTTTTATGAGAGAGAATGTATAAGCAGGAAGGAGGGCCATAGGGAGAGGAAGAAGCAGGCTTCCTGCTAATCAGGGAGGCTGATGTGGGACTCGGTTCCAGGACTCTGGAATCATGCCCTGAGCTAAAGGGAGACATATAACTGACTGAGCCACCCAGGGGCCCAGAACTATACATTAAAAAAATAGATATATATTAGCATGAGCAGGAGGGGCAGAGGAGGAGAGAGACAATTTCAATTAGACTCTGCATTTAGCATGGAGCCCCACTCAGCGCTCTACCTCATGACCCTGAGATCATGACCTGAGCCAAAACCAAGAGTCGCTTAGTGCCACCCAGGTGACCCTAGAACCATAAGTTCTTAGTACAATGGGGAAAATTATGAAACAAATACAATTACAAAATCAAAATTCTGAACTGACTGAACTTTTGAATGTATGTAACACCTTTGGCTCAAAACACAACCTCAACTTGTTTGCAGTTTCATACATTTTTACTTGGGTAAAAGACTCTACCATTGCCTGAGAAGTAAAGAACCACTGAAATTCTGTTTTGGTTGATAGCACTTTTCACTGAGAGAAGTGGCTCATAATTGTTTCAGAGAATGTGTTGGGAGATTAGGATTGTACAGCGGCCATGAGTCCAAATTACCTGATACAACAGTACGATTTCTTGGGTTATTTTTTTTTAACCTAAGAAAAATAAGGAAACAAGTTGTCTATGTGAAGTATTATGTGTTCAGAGATGCTCATTTTGCATTGTCTCTAATAGTGATTAATTGGTAACAACCTGCATAAAATAATGCAACTGTCCACTGGTTGGAAAAGTAGGCAGCCATTATGCTAGCTGAAGATACTGCGTCAACAACTATAGAGTAACTGGGTGCTAATAATCATGGTGACCTTGATTTGCTTAGTCCTTCCTGTGTGCTGTATACTCTCCACATTACCTTATTCAATGCTCCCCAAACCTCAGTATTGACAGGAGAATTTTCCTTATCTTAAATCCAGGCTAAGCTGTGTTCCTTGCCCAACACTTAAAAACTGGGAAGTGGAAGAATGTTCTCCTACTTTTGTATATAGGAAGAAAACAGGGCAGTGGGGGAAAAAGGTGTTACATGAAAATGTAGCATGGAGGGCCACCTTTGTTCGTTCTTTGGCTTGCTGGCTTTTCACCTGTCCCTGGAATCCCATGTTCCTGTTCCTCCTCCTCTTCCTACTTTAAATAAGAAAATTGTTCAGGAATCTGGGTCCCTTGTGCTAGAAGGTTAGTAACTCCAATTCCCTTAGGTAAGAGAATTTCTTGATGTGTTGCCCTAGACAAGGGGATGGAAGTTGGATGTAGAAACCCAGTGAAAAATGAGACTCTGTGGAAATGAATAACCATGTCACCTTCCTAAGATTTATCTCACAGCTTGTCCCAGAGGCACCTCTGCTTTAAAAAAAAAAAAAAAAAAGTGCTTTGGGCAATAGTCATAAAATAAAGCTTTTTATCTCCCTGCTTCCAGTCTACTTCTAGAGACCCATAAACATTCACGACAGTATCCACGGGGGTTTGCGCACTCTGGCTCTATGCAGTGCTGCCCTGGGGAAATAGGGATCCAAGGTTGCAATTCAGTTGTTTTTCAAAGAATATTATCTCCTCTACTAGAGAGGCAACATGGGTGAATCTGCTGCATTGCCTCCTTCCTGATTAAATCAAAATCTCAGCCGAGCAAATCAATCTGCTTTTTTCCCTATTTAAGCCACCACTGATTCAACTTCGATCTTACTACCTCTCACTTAGATGACTGCAACAACCTCCCAGTAGCTCTCCCTGCCCTGGTCTTCCTCCTTCCCTGCATTCACCTCAGATGGCTGCCAAGGGAGCTTCCTAAAATGCAAATAGGATCCTGGCAACCCCTTGCTTAAATTCATTTAATGGTGCCCCATTTATTCAGCATACAAATGCCCCTTCAATGTGTGAGAGAAAACTTCACGGTCCCGGTCTACATTTTCAGTACTCTCTCCACTCACTACTTATGCTCCAAAGGCTTCTGCCATGTTTGCCCTCATTCCTGAACGAAGCAGTCTCTCCTAGGTTTCAGAGTCTTTGCAGACGGGGTTCATTCGGTTTAGAATGTCCTTCGAGAATGACTCCGGTTTAACATCATTGCCTCTGAGAAATGTTCTTGCACCACTTAAGCCTGGGTAACCCTGAACATTCTCATGTGTCAGACAACAGAATCCCCTCTAGGTAGGAATGGACTAATTGTAGAAGTTACGGTGCTTCTTGGATTGTTGCAGGGACTGGGAAAATAGGCTCCAGACTCCTTTTCCAGTAGGAGCAGCTCCTAGGATGGGCCTCGTGGTCTGGTCCTGGTAAAGCAGCCGTTTCTGCCGCTGGTCCCAGACCATGCTACATCTGCTGCCACTCGTTCCCACTGAATCAGTGTCCAGCACCCTTCCCTGTTTCCTCGTGGGGCTCACAAACCAGGATCTTCTGTAGATGTGTTTGATGGGTGGAACAGAAGCCACATGCCTGCGTTGTAGCAAGGCAGACTTGGAAGAGTTTCATTGTTCATCCCATACTGAGAAGGCAGAATTCAAACTCTGGAGAACTATACACATGTAAAGACACTGAGAAGATACGGGGCAGCATGAATGACGGAATACCATGGAATCTCTTTTTAAAAGACACTTTTGGGGGACGCCTGGGTGGCTCAGTTGGTTAAGCAGCTGCTTTCGGCTTGGGTCATAATCCCAACGTCCTGGGATCGAGTCCCGCATCGGCTCCTTGCTCTGCGGGGAGCCTGCTTCTCCCTCTGACTCTGCCTGCCACTCTGTCTGCCTGTGCTCTCTCTCTCTGACAAATAAATAAATAAAATCTTTTTTTTTTTTTTTAAAGACACTTTTGGCATTTCACTATGATTATCTTTGATGATATGTGTGCTTCCCTTGCTAGATCATGGGCTCGGGTTAAGGAGATGTCTTATTCATTTCTGTATCCACGACCCTCTGGCACAGTGCCTAACATAGCCTAACATAATTCTTTGTTGATTACTGAAAGAAGAAAGCTATGGGAACTCCTTGCCTAAAACTTTTTATGCATGGCCAGTTGTAGAAGGTGTTTTAATCTAGTTTTGAAAATTGCATCCTGGTTTTCTATGCTCCGAGGAGCAAGAAACCAAATCTTAAGTAACCGAGGCTATAGGAAATAGGACTTTAAATACTGTTTCGAATTTGGTCTCTAGGACCAGGACTGCAGATTGTTCCAGAGTGCTCCTGTTCCTTGCCACCTCATACATCATGATCAAAGTGGGGCCTTCAGCAAATGATAGAGTCAGGAGAGGTTATCTTTACTGCCTTCTGTTTCCCCGCTCAGCTGTCCTTTCTTCGCATCTGTGTCCTGCTTTATTGTCGGCAAAGGACTTTCACACCTTGATCCATTTAAAGCTTACAGACCTCCTGCATGGTTTTATTATCTTCATGTAGTAGTTCAGGCCAGAGATGGACAGACTATAGCTCCAGGGCCAAACCCTTCTTCAGTGTGTGTTTGTCAGTAAAGTTTTATTTGGGGCACAGCCACACTATCTTAGTTCAGGCCACTACAACAGAAGACCATGGACGGGGTGGCTGGTAATGAACATTAATTTCTCACAGTCCTTGAGGCTGGGAAGTCTACAGTCAGGGCAGTGGCTGATTCAGTCTTTGGTGAATGCTCTCTTCCTGATTTGCAACTGGTCCCTTTCTTGTTTTATCCTCACATGGTGGGGGGAGCGTGTGTGCTGTACTACAAGACTTTTCCTCCTCTTATAGGGATACTAACCCCCATTATACCCCATCTAAACCTCATCTATTATCTCCCAAAGTCTCTACTCTAAATACTATCACATTTGGAATTAGAAGTTCAACGTGTAAATCTGGGGGAGATGAAAGCATTCAGTTCAGAGCATAGACCCACTCATTTCTGTATTGCTTATAGCTGCTCATGGGCTATAATGGCAGAGTTGTGTATTTGCTGTGACCTAAAAAGCCTAAAATACTTATCTGGTACCTTACAGAAAAGGTTGTTGAGGTCTGACTCACTGGAGGATAGGGATTTGGTGAAATTATTCATGCAAGCTGGAATGTTAAAATAAGTCTTCTGATCATAGATTTCCTTACTGAGATATTTTTATTAGGGGCCATCTAAAAATGTGTGGCATCATTTGAAAGTAGATTTCTGGAGCTACAGTGTTCCTTTTGACTCTGTTGACTTCTGCTGGTCAAGTCAATCAAAAGTGGGGTTTATGGGGGCACCTGGGTGGCTCAGTCAGTTGAGTGGCTACCTTCCACTCAGGTCATGCTCCCAGAGTCCTGGGATCAAGCCCCACATTGGGCTCCCTGCTTGGTGGAGAGCCTGCTTCCCCCTCTTCCTCTGCTTGCCACTCTGCCTACTTGTTCTCTCTCTCTGTCAAATAAATAAATAAAATCTTAAAAAAAAAGTGGGGTTTATGGTATGTAAGTATGTGTTTTAAAGCCTTGTTGGCTTTGAAAAAACAGATCCCAGAGCATTAGAGTGGGTCTTGAGATTTGTGTATTTAATGTGCACAAATTGTTCACAGGTAGTTTGCACAATTCTGCAGATACAGATAATTAGCCTTGATGCTTCTGGTGTGAGAGATTGTGCAAGTATGTATGAGATGTCATCACCCCAAATTTAGCAGCTTCAAACAACAGCCATTTTATGATATATCTTGATATTTGCAGACCAGGAATTCGGGCAGGGTTTTTAGGCAACTCTTCTTTTCCATGTGGTGTCTGCACGGGTGACTCGGTGGTCCCCAGTTGGTGGACTGACTGCCCTGACTGGATACACCTAGCTGGGGCCTTGCTGGGGATTTCTGAAAAGCTGGGTTTAGCTAGAGCTGTCAGCTACAGTACCTGCACATGGTTTCTGCAGAACAGCAGCCTCGGAGTGGTCCAGACTCCTTATGCAGCTTCTTAAAACCTCCATAGAACACAAAGAATGTTCTCAGGGAACAGAAAGCGGTAGCTGATTGTTTTTCCTTTTTAAAATCTTTTTATTGAGGTATATTTGATGGGCAATATTAAGTTAGCTGTTGGTGTACAACATGATGGTTTGATACTTGTGAAGATTGCAAAATGATTGGGGTGCCTGGGTGGCTCAGGTCATGATCTCAGAGTCCTGGGATAGAGCCCTTGCTGCTCAGCAGGGAGCCTGCTTCCCTCCTTCTCTCTGCCTACTTGTGATCTCTCTCTCTCTCAAATAAATAAATAAAATCTTAAAAAAAAATATTGCAAGATGATCATAATAACTAGTTAATGTCTGTCACCATGCGTAGTTACATATTTTTTCTTGTGATGAGAACTTGTAAGGTTTACTTAGAACAACTTTCAAATATGCAATACAGTATCCTTAATTATAGTCACCATGCTGTACACTACATCCCTATGACTTGAGTATAACTGGGAGTTTGTATCTTTTGACTTCCTTGACCCATTTTGCCTATTCTCTACCCTTTTGCCTCTGGCAGCCATCAACCTGTTCTATCTATAAGCTTTTTTTAAAAAAGAGTCCACATAAAAGTGAAATCAAGGATTTTGATGGATTCCTTTCTCACATTGAGGTCCTTCATCCATTTTGAGTCTATTTTCATGTGTGGTGTAAGGAAATGGTCCAATTTCATTTTTCTGCATGTGGCTGTCCAATTTTCCCAGCACCATTTATTGAAGAGGCTTTTTTCCATTGGACATTCTTTCCTGCTTTGTCGAAGATTAGTTGACCATAGAGTTGAGGGTCTATTTCTGGGCTCTCTATTCTGTTCCATTGATCTATGTGTCTGTTTTTGTGCCAGTACCATGCTGTCTTAATGATGACAGCTTTGTAATAGAGCTTCAAGTCCGGAATTGTGATGCCACCAACTTTGGCTTTCTTTTTCAATATCCCTTTGGCGATTCGAGGTCTTTTCTGGTTCCATATAAATTTTAGGATTATTTGTTCCATTTCTTTGAAAAAGATGGATGGTACTTTGATAGGAATTGCATTAAATATGTAGATTGCTTTAGGTAGGATAGACATTCATGCTTAGCGAAATAAGTCAAGTGGAGAAAGACAACTATCATATGATCTCCCTGATATGAGGAAGTGGTGATGCAACATGGGCGCTTAAGTGGGTAGAAGAAGAATCAATGAAACAAGATGGAATTGGGAGGGAGACAAACCATAAGTGACTCTTAATCTCACAAAACAAACTGAGGGTTGCTGGGGGGAGGGGGGTTGGGAGAAGGGGGGTGGGTATGTGCTTTGGTGAGTGCTGTGAAGTGTTAAACCTGGTGATTCACAGACCTGTACCCCTGGGGATAAAAATATATGTTTATAAAAAATAAAAAATTTAAAAAAGTGAAATCAAATGGTAGGTGCCTTTCTTTGACTGAATTTTGCACTTAGTATTATACTTTCTAAATCCATCCATGTTGTTGCAAATAACAAGATTTCATTCTTTAAGGTGGAGTATTCCATAGTATATGTACACCACATCTTCTTTATCCATTCATCTATTGATGGACATCTAAGTTGCTTCCCTTTCTTGGTTATTGTAATTAATGTTGCAACAAATGTAGGTGTGCACGTATCTTTTCAAATTAGTGCTTTCATGTTCTTTGGGAAAATACCTAATAGAGGGATTACTGGATCATATGATAATTCTATTTTTAATTTTTGAGGAACCTCCATACTGTTTTCTACAGTGGCTGCATCAGTTTGCATTCCCACCAAAAGTGCACAAGGGTTCCCTTTTCTTCACATCCTCACCAACACTTGTTGTTGCTTGCATTTTTGATTTTAGCCATTCTGACAGGTGTGGGTGTTCTCTCATTGTGGATTTGATTTGCGTTTCTCTGGGTGATGTCCAGCATCTTTGCATGTATCTGTTGGCCATCTGTATGCCACCTTTGGAGAGAAGTCTGTTTATGTCTTTTGCCCATTTTTAAATTGTTTTGTGTGTGTGTGTGTTGCACTGTATAAGATTCTTCTATATTTTGGATATTAACTCCTTATCAGATCCATCATTTGCAATTTTGATTTGTTGATGGTTTCCTTTGCTGTGCAAAAAGCTTTTTATTTTTGTGTACTCCCAAAAGTTTAATTTTGCTTTTGTTTCTGTTGCCAAAGGAGGCATATCTAGAAAAGTATTTCTATGGCAGATGTCAGAGAGATTGCTGCACATGTTTTCTTCTAGGAATTTTATGCTTTCATGGCTCACATTTAATCCATTTTGGAGTTTATTTTTGTATATGGTATAAGAAAACGATCTACTTTCATTCTTTTGCATGCAGCTGGGCAATTTTCCCAGCAGCATTTCTTGAGGAAACTTCCCCCATTGTATATTCTTGCCTCCTTTGTTGCAGGTGAATTGACCACAACATGGATTTATTTCTGAATTCTCTATTCAGTTCTGTTGATCTATGTATCTATTTTTGTGTCAGGACCACACTCTCTTGATTACTACAGCTTTGTACTGTATCTGGAAACCTGGGGTTGTGATACCTCCAATTTTGTTCTTCTTTTTCAAGATTTATCTTTATCTTTTGTGTGCCATGCTTATTTTAGGATAATCCTAGTTCTGTGAAAAATTCTTTGATATTTTGATGTGGATTGCATTGAATCTATAGATTGCTTTGGGTAATATGGACATTTTAACAATATTGGGTTCTTCTAATTCATGAGCATGGAAGGTCTTTATAGTTGTGTCATCTTCAATTTCTTTGATCAGTGTTTTATATTTATATTCAGAGTACCTGTCATTCACCTCCTTGATTAAATTGATACCTAGTTATTTTATTACTTTTGGTGCAATTGCAAATGAAATTGTTAATTTCTCCTGATACTTCATTATTAGTGTATAAAAATGCAATAGATTTCTGTATGTTAGTCTTCTATCTTGTGACCTTATTGAATTCTTTTATTGAAGTAGTTTCGTGGTGGAGTCTTTTGGGTTTTCTATATAGAGTATCATGTCATCTGTAGATAATGCAAGTTTGACTTCTTCCTTCCCACTTTGGATGCCATTTATTCCTTATCTGATTGCTGTGGCTAGGACTTCCAGTACTATATTGAATAAAAGTGGTAAGGGTGGACACCCTTGTCTTATTCCTGACCTTAGGGGAAAAGCTGTTTTTCCTCACTACGTATGTGAGCTGTGTGTTTTTCATATACAGCCTTTATTATGTTGAGGTATGTTCCATCTAAATCTACTTTGTTGAGGGTGTTTATCATGAATGGTTGTTATACTTTGCCAAATGTTCTTTCTGCATCTATTGAAGTGATCATATGGTTCTCTTACTCTTGGTAATGTGGTATATCCTGTTGGTTGATTTGTGAATATTGAACCACCCTTGCATCCTTAAATAAATCCCACTCGATTGTGGAGAATGATTTTTTTTTTTTAAATGTATTGTAGGATTTGGTTTGCTAATTTATTGAGGATTTTTGTGTCTGTTTATCAGATATTTTCTTTTTTTTTTTTTTTATTTTTTT